>NC_057814.1:398775379-398783317 GCF_018294505.1 Triticum aestivum | reverse complement strand
ACCCCGCCGGACTTCGCCGGAGCCCGACGAGGTAGTCGCCCGCCGTCGCCGCCGTTTTTTTAACCCGTTCGGTTTTTTAGAAAACCTAGATCCGGTTTTTTTAGAAAACCCTAGTTTTCATTTTTTTAGATTAGATCGGTTTTTTTTCGGTTTAGTTTTTTTAAGCGGACGTTCGTCCGTATGTTCGTTTTAACGAACGAGTTCGCCGTTTAGTCGCTGTTAACGAACGGTCGTTCGTCAGCCTGTATGTCCGTTTTCTTTTTCTCGGATTTTCCGCGATTATTTCTGATCGCGATTTTCGATCTGTTTTTCGTTTTCGTTTTTCTTTTCGCTCGTTTGTCGGAATCAGGCTATTCAAGCGCCTAGAGTTTCGTCTCGAAGCCCTCTTTCCGTTTAAACAACTTAAACAAGTTTTTGCTACTGTAAAATTTGACTTAGGTCCAGATTAGTAAATGAAGCTTGTTTCTTTCACCGTTTGACTTTCGTTGCTTCGTTTGATTTGATTTTTTTTCAAACCGGAGTTCTTAAGTTGAACTTTCTGGTTATATCTCTTATTCGAGTTTTACCTGTGCATTAGACGAGTACTTATTGTATGCTTGTTTGTTTGCGATAGAGTACCCGGAGTGCACCGCTTGGTACTTCGAGTCCCTAGGTTTAACGGATCATCAGCAAGGCAAGTAACACTTTGATCATACTTTTCATTACCCAATTTTATTGCATTAGATCAATCCTCAAACATTGCATGATTAGGATCTGATTAAATTGTGGGTTTTGGGAAGTAGATGAGGTTGTACCTATTACCTGTTTTGTATTCAAACCCTTGGGAGTTACTTCTACGTTTGCTTATATTGCTATGCTATGCTAGTAGACGTGGATTGTGTTTGAGTGTATCCATGACAGATGTGAGTTTGTTAATTAATGTTCAACTTAAGGTGGCAACTTAAATACACATCTGGGTGGATTGAGGCACCTGGGTATTCCAGCGATTGCATGTTTTTTATGGACCGCCACCTAGGCTCAAAGGGATCATAAGATTATTCATGCTAGAAGTTCCGTGTGCAGCCGCAAGCTATTATGGGCTCTAGCATAGTTGATTAAGTTGTGTGAACTCTTACAGTGGTAGACTAGCAGATGTAGGGGAAGTAGGTGTAACTGTCTACCCAATCGTAAGGTGCTAACGCTTCTGAAAGACTATGTCTCGGTCATCCGTTTCTCAAACACCATGTAGTGCGAGAATCCCAACGGAGGAGATCGAGTCTTGCGGGGGAAAGTGCGCAAACCTCCGCAGAGTGTACAATCTAATCATGGTTAGCCGTGTCCCCGGTTATGGACAACTTGAGTATCTAGTACTTGGATTATCATGTGAATCTCATCATGTTACTTTAATTAATTTTGTTGGGATTAATGTTGAAACTTAATTGGGATTGAGATGGTGTCACCCATTCTCAATGTTTAACAACCAACATGATAGTTAAATAAAAATTTATTTCTTTGCAGTAGGGAAAAATTGGCTTTTCGCAAAACTTTAACCATAGAGCTTTCCACCAGCCACATATGCATGTAGTATAGCATTATTCTGTTCATTACTCTCTATGTGTTACATTGCCAGCATATTCCATGTGCTGACCCATTTTCGGGCTGCAACGTTTCATGTTGCAGACTTTTCAGACGACGAGTAAGGTGCCTTAGGTCGTGGTTCTATACTCAGTGATGCCGTTGGAGTTGATGGACTCGCTTATCTTCCAAGTCTTCCGCTGTTATCGTTTTTAGATGGCCTTAAGCCATATTTATTGTATAAGTTCTCTTTTGAGACATTTGATGTAATAAGTGTGTGATTGCTACTCTGTTATAAATCCTTCGAGTACTGTGCGTGTCAGCATTACTGATCCAGGGATGACACTGATGCACAGAGACTTGGTCGTCTGAGGTCTGGTCGCTACAAGATGGTATCAGAGCACACGCTGACTGTAGGACACGACCACTAAGCTTAAACCCTAGATCACTATTCTCTTCTCATTTCTGACTCCTCTCCATTTTCCACTCTTTTAGGATGGCGGATGCCAGGAACAAGTTCATGCAACCAGATGAAGATACACCCTTTGGACGCCACTTGAAGGAAGTCACTAGATACCTGAACATCGGAATACCAAGCTTCACCGGAACCTACAACGCCACACTACTAGAAGAGGAGCATTGGATGATTCAAGGTCAAGTTCCAGGAAGGACGTTCATGCCCATAGAGTTTTCCTTTGATGCACCAACCTGGATTCCAGGAAAGAGCATGGCAGCCCACATCACCATGGGACGCATTGGAGAAGTTTACCACAAGGAGCTTAAGGATACCATTTACCAGATTTGTGGGCGCCGAGATGAGCAATGGGAGATGATCAGCACCAAGAAGGATAGATCAATTGCAGCTTTCATCCAGGAGCAAAACCAACACATTCGTCGCCAGGAGAACCAAATGTGCACAGGCATGATAGATCTGAAGAAGGCATTGACCAAGATCACAGAGTTGGAGGAAGAACTCAAGTCTACGCGCGATGGATATGAGGAGGAGATCGCCACGTTGTTGGAGAAGAATGATGACCTGATAAAGAAGATCGGAGTATTCATGGGAGACCCAGCACCAGGAGGAGAAGACGATGATTGCGCTTGCCCGGATAACTACATCATCATCGACGACACCGACTCGAACCCCAGTGAAGATGACTTTGTTGATGAAGCTGGAGAAGATATCATGGAGTCTTCGACCGATCAAAATTTCTAGTAGACCACCATAATCAGTAGTAGTATTCCCCCATGTATATAGTATAGTCCGAGCACTTTGTGACGATAGGTAGATCGATTGTATGCCTTGTTTGAATTGATTTGAGTGATATTGATTGTGTTTGTCTCATGTGCATATGGGTAGTGTTTTCTCTCTAGACCTCATTCTATTCTAAATTCTCATCTTTTCTAAACCCATCAGATGCCTCCGAGACGCGACACTGGATTTGTTTTCCCATCGGAGATCACTCAGTTGATTCGGCAGCAGAATGTCTTGATGCAAGCACTAGTACAGAACCAAGGCAACAACAACAACAACCCACCACCACCACCACCTGTTGATCACTTAACCCGTTTCTTGAGACTGAATCCGCCGGTGTATTCCAGTAGCACCGAGCCGATTGTTGCAGATGATTGGCTCCGCAAAGTTGGAAGGGAGTTGACCACTGCAGGATGCACAGATGCGGAAAGAGTGCGTTTTGCCGCACATCAGCTTGATGGACCCGCAGCATCATGGTGGGAGAATTACACAGCCACACACCCTATAGACACTGTCACATGGGACCAGTTCTAGCAAGCTTTTCGTACTGCCCATGTTTCAGCAGGAGCTATGGCCATGAAGAAGCGTGACTTTCACAACCTACGCCAAGGAGGACGCACCGTAGGCCAGTATGTGGAGGATTTTAGTAAACTAGCACGTTATGCCCCAGATGACGTTGCTACTGATGCAGCCAAGCAGGAGAAGTTTTTGGAAGGACTGAATGATGAGCTGAGCATGCAGTTGATGGTAGCAACCTTCAACAACTACCAGGAGTTGGTAGATAGAGCTCTCATGATTGAAGGGAAGCAGCAGCAGATTGAAAACCGCAAGAGGAAGTATGGACAAGGGAAGTACAATTCTGGAGCTCGGCAGAAGCCACGTTTTACCCCGAAATCGGGAGGACATTTTTAGCATACCCATGGAGGAGGTAGTTAGCACAATCATAATGGCCCCAAGAATGGTAACGGGAATGGAGGAAGCAACGGCCAGAACCGTACCAACCCATCAACCCCAACCAAGAGAGACCTGAGCCAAGTCACTTGCTATAAGTGTCAGAAGACTAGACATTATGCCAATGAATGTCCTGAAGCCCAGAATGGAAATGGCAATGGAAGCTCTAGGATGAAGCCGAACCCTTTCAATAAAGGACATGTGAACCACGTTAACATGGAGGAGGTTGAAGCCCAGCCAGATGCAGTAATAGGTAAGTTTTTGGTTAAGTCATTTACCGCACTCGTTCTTTTTGATACTGGTGCATCGCATTCATACATATCAAGGGGATTCGTGGATAAGTATAAACTGCCCACCAAAGTTCTTAGAACACCTATGTTAGTGAGTTCACCAGGAGCAGAGTATATGGCAAGACAAGCATGTTTTCACATGCCATTGGCCATAGGTAGGCATGTTTTCCCTCAGACTTAATAATCTTGGAGTCGCAAGGTTTGGATGTGATTTTGGGTATGGATTGGCTGTCGATGTACGGAGGAAACATCGATTGCGCCAGTAAGACGATTTTACTTACCACCCCAGAAGGAAGAAGGATTAAGTATGTATCCCGGCATGTGCCGAAGAGGACTCGGGTGAATTCCTTATCAGGAGTTGTACAGGAGGACGTACCAGTGGTGAAGGATTTCCCTGACGTTTTTCCAGAGGAGTTGCCATTCATGCCACCGGATAGAGACATTGAGTTTTTGATTGAGCTTTTGCCAGGCACAGGGCCAATATCTAAGAGACCGTACAGGATGCCCGCAAAAGATTTGGAGGAGATTAAGAAGCAGATTAAGGAGTTACTGGATAAAGGCTATATTCGCCCAAGTTCTTCACCTTGGGGATCGCCAGTACTTCTAGTGGAGAAGAAGGATGGATCGTTAAGGATGGTTGTTGATTATCGAGGATTGAATGAAGTGACCATCAAAAAACAAGTACCCACTGCTGATGATCAACGATTTGTTTGACCACTTACAAGGAGCTAAGGTATTTTCCAAGATCGATCTGCGATCAGGATACCATCAGTGGAAGATTCGAGAGCAGGATATACCTAAGACAGCTTTTACCACCAGGTATGGGCTATACGAGTATACCGTTATGTCATTTGGTCTGACTAACGCACCTGCCTATTTCATGAACCTGATGAACAAAGTGTTTATGGAGTTTTTGGATAAGTTCGTTGTAGTGTTCATTGATGACATTTTGGTCTACTCAAAGAACGAAGAGGAGCATAAGGAGCATTTGCGTTTGGTACTTGAGAAGCTCAGAGAACATTAGCTATACGCCAAGTTCAGCAAATGTGAGTTTTGGTTGAAGGAAGTTTGATTCTTCGGACATGTTATATCTGGAGAAGGAATAGCAGTAGACCCCACCAAAGTTGACACTGTGACAAATTGGGAAGCACCCACGACAGTTGGAGAAATCCGGAGTTTTCTTGGACTTGTAGGATACTACCGAAGATTCATTGAGAATTTCTCGAGGATTGCAAAGCCCATGACGGAGCTGTTGAAGAAGGACACCAAGTTCAATTGGACTGAGGAATGTGAAGCTAGTTTCCAGGAGTTGAAGAAACGTTTGGTTACATCACCAGTGTTGATTCTGCCAGATCAGCGCAAGGATTATGAAGTATACTGCGATGCTTCTCGTCGAGGACTTGGAGCAGTGCTTATGCAGGAAGGAAGAGTTGTTTCATATGCCTCACGACAGCTTAAGCCCCATGATTTGAATTATGCTACGCATGATTTGGAGTTAGCAGCCGTAGTACATGCGTTGAAGACATGGAGACACTTTCTCATCGGAAACCACTGCGAGGTGTACACGGATCATAAGAGTTTGAAATACATCTTCACGCAGAAAGAGTTGAATCTTAGGCACAGGAGATGGTTGGAGCTCATAAAGGATTATGATATGAGATTGCATTATCACCCCGGAAAGGCTAACGTAGTAGCAGATGCGTTGAGCCGCAAGAGCCATGTCAACACACTCATGACCGGAGAGTTACCGAAGGAATTATCCGAGGATCTTCGCGAGCTATGTTTGGAGATAGTTCCGAGAGGCTATGTTGCCGCATTAGAAATACAGTCTACTCTGATGGATAAGATCAGAGAAGCTCAGAAGACAGACAAGGAGATTGCCGGAATAAAGGAAAGGATGAGCAAAGGGAAAGCCAAGGGATTTCGTGAGGACGAGCACGATACCTTATGGTTTGAGGACCGCGTTTATGTGCCTAATGATCAGGAGATCAGGAAGTTGATTCTGCAAGAGGCCCATGATTCGCCGTATTCAATTCACCCAGGAAATACCAAGATGTATTTGGATTTGAAGGATACTTTCTGGTGGACCGGAATGAAGAAGGATATTGCGGAGTACATAGCAGTTTGTGATGTATGTCAGAGAGTGAAGGCAGAGCATCAGAAACCAGCAGGATTGCTACAGCCATTGCCGATACCCGAATGGAAGTGGGATCAGTTAGGCATGGATTTTATCACAGGATTGCCCAGGACTCGTTCAGGCTATGACTCAATATGGGTTGTAGTCGATCGTTTGATGAAATTAGCTCATTTCATCCCAGTGAAGACCACTTACACCAGTGCTAAGTTGGCAAAGATATACATGACCAGGATCGTATGTCTGCATGGAGTTCCGAGGAGCATTGTATCAGATAGAGGAACCCAGTTTACCTCAAAGTTCTGGCATCAGTTACATGAAACTTTGGTTACCAGGCTAGAGTTCAGTACAGCCTTTCATCCACAGACAGATGGACAGACCGAAAGAGTGAATCAGATTTTGGAGGACATGTTGAGAGCTTGTGCGCTAGATTATGGATCTAGTTGGGACGACAATTTACCGTATGCAGAATTTTCTTACAACAACAGCTATCAATCTAGTCTGAAGATGGCCCCTTTCGAAGCTTTGTACGGAAGGAGGTGTAGAACACCATTGTTATGGGATGAAGTTGGAGACCGTCAGTTGTTTGGACCAGATTTGATTAAGGAATCTGAACAGAAGGTGAAGTTGATTCGCGATAGGCTCAAGGTAGCCCAATCCAGGCAGAAGAGCTATGCGGATTCTAAACGCAAGGAGACTGTTTACGAAGTTGGAGACAGAGTTTATCTTCGTGTATCCCCACTTCGAGGAGTTAAGCGCTTTGGAGTTAAGGGAAAGTTAGCGCCACGATTTGTAGGACCATACAAAGTTTTGGAGCGTATGGGAGAAGTTGCTTACAAGTTGGAATTACCCGAAGGATTGTCAGGAGTTCACGATGTGTTCCACGTTTCCCAGTTGAAGAAGTGCCACGCAGAGATGGCTGATATACCATTGAGAGATACCATGCCGCTGGAAGCGATTCAGTTGGATAGTGATTTGACCTACGAGGAGAAACCAGTTAAGATTCTCGAATATGCCAGTCGAGTCACCCGCAACAAGGTTATCAAGTTTCGGAAAGTTCAGTGGAGCCACCATACCGAGGATGAAGCCACCTGGGAGCGACAGGAAGATCTACGGAAGGACCACCCTCACCTATTTTGTAGCCAACCCGAATCTCGAGGGCGGGTTTCATCTTAAGGGGGGTAGGTTTGTAACATCCCAAATTTTCAATTTGGAATGTTATACATTAGAGCATCATTGCATATCATATTTTATTTGCATTTTGATCCTAGAAATTCTACGCAACTCAAGGACCCACGAAGAGAGTTGGGGATTTCGTTATTTTCATATTTGGGTTTCCTCAAATTTTGAAAAGAGGATCATTTGATTTTATTTATTTTATCTTCAATTATTTCATTTATAAAAATACGAGAGAGGGAATAAAATGACTTTCCAAAAAAAAGAAATATTGAGGATTTAATAAAAAAATCAAATATTATTTTATTTGGAAGTTTTCGCTATCTTATTTGAATTTAGGAAAAATTGCACGTTTTTCAAAACTGCATTTTAGGGCCAAGAAAATGTTCATCTCGTTCTAAATATTTTATTTAGACGGTGAAATTTTTTTTTGGCATTCTTAGATTTTTATTTTATTTCCTAGAATTTTTCTTAGTTTCGGCGGAATTGTTTAAAAAAAAAGAGTCGCGCGCCCGACTGGGCCGAGGCCCAGCCGAGCCGGCCCGCCTCCCCGCCGCCGTCTCCCGCGCGAAGACCGC
>NC_057814.1:398772255-398775012 GCF_018294505.1 Triticum aestivum | reverse complement strand
CCTTCCCGCCGCCGTCGCCGCCTTCCCGCCGCCGCCGCCCGGAGCCCCGCAGCCCCACCGGACCCCGCCGGACTTCGCCGGAGCACGACGAGGTAGCCGCCCACCGTCGCCGCCGTTTTTTTAACCCGTTCGTTTTTTTAGAAAACCTAGATCCGGTTTTTTAGAAAACCCTAGTTTTCATTTTTTTACATTAGATTGGTTATTTTTCGGTTTAGTTTTTTTTAAGCGGACGTTCGTCCGTACGTTCGTTTTAACGAACGAGTTCGACGTTTAGTCGCTGTTAACGAACGGTCGTTCGTCAGCCTGTTCGTCCGTTTTCTTTTTCTCGGATTTTCCGCGATTATTTATGATCACGATTTCCGATCTGTTTTTCGTTTTCATTTTTCTTTTCGCTCGTTTGTCGGAATCAGGCTATTCAAGCGCCTAGAGTTTCGTCTCGAAGCCCTCTTTCCGTTTAACCAACTTAAACAAGTTTTTGCTACTGTAAAATTTGACTTAGGTCCAGATTAGTAAACGAAGCTTGTTTCTTTCGCCGTTTGACTTTCGTTGCTTCGTTTGATTTGATTTTTTTGCAAACCGGAGTTCTTAAGTTGAACTTTCTGGTTAGATCTCTTATTCGAGTTTTACCTGTGCAATAGACGAGTACTTATTGTATGCTTGTTTGTTTGCGATAGAGTACCCGGAGTGCGCCGCTTGCTACTTCGAATCCTTAGGTTTCATGGATCATCAGCAAGGCAAGTAACACTTTGATCATACTTTTCATTACCCAGTTTTATTGCATTAGATCAATCCTCAAACATTCCATGATTAGGATCTGATTAAATTGTGGGTTTTGGGAAGTAGATGAGGTAGTACCTATTACCTGTTTTGTATTCAAACCCTTGGGAGTTACTTCTACGTTTGCTTATATTGCTATGCTATGCTAGTAGACGTGGATTGGGTTTGAGTGTATCCATGACAGATGTGAGTTTGTTAATTAATGGTTCAACTTAAGGTGGCAACTTAAATACACATCTGGGTGGATTGAGGCACCTGGGTATTCCAGCGATTGCATGTTTTTTTATGGACCGCCACCCAGGCTCAAAGGGATCATAAGATTATTCATGCTAGAAGTTCCGTGTGCAGCCGCAAGCTATTATGGGCTCTAGCATAGTTGATTAAGTTGTGTGAACTCTTACAGTGGTAGACTAGCAGATGTAGGGGAAGTAGGTGTAACTGTCTACCAGATCGTAAGGTGCTAACGCTTCTGAAAGACTATGTCTCGGTCATCCGTTTCTCAAACACCATGTAGTGCGAGAATCCCAACGGAGGAGATCGAGTCTTGCGGGGAAAAGTGCGCAAACCTCTGCAGAGTGTACAATCTAATCATGGTTAGCCGTGTCCCCGGTTATGGACAACTCGAGTATCTAGTACTTGGATTATCATGTGAATCTCACCATGTTACTTTAATTAATTTTGTTGGGATTAATGTTGAAACTTAATTGGGATTGAGATGGTGTCACCCATTCTCAATGTTTAACAACCACCATGATAGTTAAATAAAAATTTATTCCTTTGCAGTAGGGAATAATTGGCCTTTCGCAAAACTGTAACCATAGAGCTTTCCACCAGCCACATATGCATGTAATATAGCATTATTCTGTTCATTACTCTCTATGTGTTACATTGCCAGCATATTCCATGTGCTGACCCGTTTTCGGGCTGCAACGTTTCATGTTGCAGACTTTTCAGACGACGAGTAAGGTGCCTTAGGTTGTGGTTCTATACTCAGTGATGACGTTGGAGTTGATGGACTCGCTTATCTTCCAAGTCTTCCGTTGTTATCGTTTTTAGATGGCCTTAAGCCATATTTATTGTATAAGTTCTCTTTTGAGACATTCGATGTAATAAGTGTGTGATTGCTACTCTGTTATAAATCCTTCGAGTACTGTGCGTGTCAGCATTACTGATCCAGGGATGACACTGATGCATAGAGACTTGACCGTCTGAGGTCTGGTCGCTACATCAGTAGAGCGGCCTTCTCAGTTTCCCAGACGGATTTTTCCCCATCAAAGTTGGCCTTGGTTTTCTCAATCTTTTCCAAAGAGGATTTTAGACTAAGTTCAGCCTTAGCTCGCACACTTTGTTGAGCCTCCAAGCTCCTCTTTAAATCGACGATGGTTGACTCGCCCACACTCAAAGCCTCCTGCCAAAGGTCACAAACCATGAAAAGGATCAAATAAGTTCTAAGGGGATTACTTCCAACAATGCTATTTAAGTCCCAAGCACATTGCAAGCAATATCCTTGGCACTTGGGGGCTAATTTACACTGAAGTTTTTTAACTCGGTGATACAGAAGACCCGGCTCATCTTTGAAAGATAAGCAGGCCCTTGGGGGCTACAAGTGACTCTCGAACCCGTAAGGTCCGCACGCTTAACGTTCATTGATGATATAGTATAATGTGAGTTATGTGAGTTGGCCACTGAATGTTGTTCGGAGTCCTAGATGAGATCACGGACATGACGAGGAGCTCCGGAATGGTCCGGAGGTAAAGATTGATATATATATATAGGACGATGCTATTTGGTCACCGGAAAGGTTTCAGAATGTACCGGGTAATCATCGGATCACCGCAAGGGGTTCCGGGAGGCCTTGGGAGGTTATTGGGCCATATGGGCCAAACGAGGGGAGCCCACCAGCCCACAAGTGGTTGGCGCGCCCCTCTTGTGGCCGCTAGCCTTGGGAAGAAAAGGAAGGAGGGGAGTCGGCCTCCCCTT
>NC_057814.1:398750644-398772079 GCF_018294505.1 Triticum aestivum | reverse complement strand
GGCATGCCATAGGGCAGGCACCCAAGGGGGCCGACGGCCACCCTTGGGGCGCAGCCTGACTGCCCCCTCCCCCCACCTATATATACATGAGAGGGAGGGGGCGCCACACACCCACGACAATCCCCAAGCTATGTGCGGCACCCCTCTTCCCGATTTCATCCTCCGTCAAGTTTTCTGCAGTGCACGGTGAAGCCCTACGGGAACAAGTTCACCACCACCGTCATCACGCTGTCGTGCTGCCAGAACTCATCTACTACTTCGCCTCTATTGCTGGATCGAGAAGGCGAGGACTTCATCGAGCTGAACGTGTGGTGAACGCGAAGGTGTCGTACGTTCGGTACTTGATCGATTGGATCATGAAGGTGTACGACTACATCAGCCGCTTTAATAAACGCTCCCGCTTAACGATCTACGAGGGTACGTAGACATACTCTCCCCTCTCATAGCTATGCATCTCCATGGATAGATCTTTTTTGTTTTCCATGCAACGTTCCCCTACAGTGGCATCATGAGCCAGGTCTATGCGTAGATGATATGCACGAGTAGAACACAAAGGAGTTGTGGGCGGTGATGTTCATATTGCTTACCAACAACGTCTTATTTTGATTCAGGGGTATTGTGGGATGAAGCGGTCCGGGCCAACCTTACATGTCCACGTACATGAGACCGGTTCCACCGACTGACATGCAACTTGTTTTGCATAAAGGTGGCTGGCGGATGTCTGTTTCTCCTACTTTAGTTGAATCGAATTTGACTACGGCCGGTCCTTGCAGAAGGTTAAAATAGCAAACTTGATAATCACCGTTGTGGTTTTGCGTAGGTAAGAATGGTTCTTGCTAGAAGCCCATCGCAACCACGTAAAACTAGCAACAACAAAGTAGAGGACGTCTAACTTGTTTTTGCAGGGCATGTTGTGATGTGATATGGTCAAGATATGATGTGATATATGTTGATGTATGAGATGATCATGTTTTGTAATAAGTTCACGACTTGCATGTCGATGAGTACGACAACCGGCACGAGCATTAGGGTTGTCTTTAATTATTGTATGACCCGCGTGTCAATCACTAAGCGCCATGTAATTGCTTTAATTTATCGCTATGCATTAGCAATAGTTAGCAATAGTTGGCGAGACGACCCCGACACTACGATGGAGATCAAGGTGTTGAGCCGGTGGCAATGGAGATCATGACGATGCTTTGGAGATGGAGATCAAAAGCACAAGATGATGATGGCCATACCATGTCACATATTTTGATTGCATGTGATGTTTATCCTTTATGCATCTTATTTTGCTTAGAACGACGGTAGCATTATAAGATGATCCCTTCACTTAATTTCAAGATAAAAGTGTTCTCCCTGAGTATGCACCATTGCCAAAGTTCGTCGTTTTGAAGCACCTCGTGATGATCGGGTGGGATAGACTCTACGTTCACATACAACGGGTGTAAGACAGCTTTGCACATGCAGAATACTTGGGGTTAAACTTGACGAGCCTAGCATGTACGGATATGGTCTGGGAACACTGGAGATCGAAAGGTCGAACATGAGTCATATAGTAGATATGATCAACATAGAGATGTTCACCATTGAAGACTACCCCATCTCACGTGATGATCGGACATGGATTAGTTGATTTGGATCATGTATCACTTAGACAACCCGAGGATGTTGATTTAAGTGGGAGTTCATTAGTAATTTGATTATTTGAACTAAAATTAATCATGAACTTAGTCTTAATAGTTTTTGCGTATCTATGTTGTAGATCAATGGAACGTGCTACCGTTCCCTTGAATTTTAATGCGTTCCTAGAGAAAGCTAAGTTGAAAGATGATGGTAGCAACTACATGGACTGAGTCCGTAACTTGAGGATTATCCTCATTGCTACATAGAAGAATTATGTCCTTGATGCACCTCTAGGTGACAGAACTACTGCAGGAGCTATCGCGGATGTTATGAACATCTGGCAGGCTCGATCTGATGACTACTCAATAGTTCAGTGTGCCATGCTTTACGGCTTAGAACCGGGACTTCAAAGATGTTTTGAATGCCGCGGAGCATATGAGATGTTCCAAGAGTTGAAGTTGATATTTCAAGCTAATGCCCTGGTTGAGATATATGAAGTCTCCAACAAGTTCTATAGATGTAAGATGGAGGAGAACATTTCTGTCAGTGAACACATACTCAAAATGTCTGGGTATCATAACCACTTGACTCAGCTGGGAATTGACCTTCCGGTTGAGAGTGCTATTGACAGAGTTCTTCAGTCACTGCCACCAACCTAAAAAGACTTTTTGATGAACTATAATATGCAAGGGATGACGAAAACGATTCCCGAGCTCTTCGCGATGCTGAAATCAACAGAGGTAGAAATCAAGAAGGAGCATCAAGTTTTGATGGTTAACAAGACCACTAGTTTCAAGAGAAAGGGCAAGGGAAATAAAGGGAACTTCAAGAAGAATGGCAAGCAAGTTGCCGCTCCTGTGAAGAAGACCAAAGCTGGACCCAAGCCTGAAACTGAGTGCTTCTACTGCAAAGGGAATGGTCACTGGAAGCGGAACTGCCCCAAATAATTAGCGGATAAGAAGGATGGCAAAGTGAACAAAGGTATATTTGATATACATGTTATTGATGTGTACCTTACTAATGCTCGTAGTAGCGCCTGGATATTTGATACTGGATCGGTTTCTCATATTTATAACTCGAAACAGGAGCTGCGGAATAAACGAAGATTGGCTAAGGACGAGGTGACGATGCGCGTCGGGAATGGTTCCAAGGTCAATGTGATCGCCGTCGGCACGCTACCTCTACATCTACCTTCGGGATTAGTTTTAGACCTCAATAATTGTTATTTGGCGACAGCGTTGAGCATGAACATTATATCTGGATCTTGTTTATTGTGAGACAGTTATTTATTTAAATCGAAGAATAATGGTTGTTCTATTTATATGAGTAATATCTTTTATGGTCATGCACCTTTGATGAATGGTCTATTCTTGTTGAATCTCGATCGTAGTGATACACATATTCATAATATTGATGCCAAAAGATGCAAAGTTGATAATGATAGTGTGGCACTACCGTTTAGGTCATATTGGTGTAAAGCGCATGAAGAAACTCCATGCGGATGGACTTTTGGAATCACTTGATTATGAATCATTTGATACTTGCGAACCATGCCTCATGGGTAAGATGACTAAAACTCCATTTTGTGGAACAATGGAGCGAGCTAATGACTTATTGGAAATAATACATACCGATGTATGCGGCCCAATGAGTGTTCAGGCACGCGGCGGGTATCGTTATTTTCTAACCTTCATAGATGATTTAAGTAGGTATGGGTATATCTACTTGATGAAACACAAGTCTGAAACATTTGAAAAGTTCAAAGAATTTCAGAGTGAAGCTGATAATCATCGTAACAAGAAAACAAAGTTTCTACGATCTGATCGCGGAGGCGAATATTTGAGCTACGAGTTTGGCCTTCATTTAAAAAAATGTGGAATTGTTTCACAACTCACGCCACCTAAAATACCACAACGTAATGGTGTGTCCGAACGTTGTAACTGTACTTTATTAGATATGGTGCGTTCTATGATGTCTCTTACCAATTTGCCTTTATCATTTTGGGGTTATGCATTAGAGACAGCCGCATTCACATTAAATAGGGCACCATCTAAATCCATTGAGACGACGCCGTATGAACTTTGGTTTGGCAAGAAACCTAAGCTGTCATTTCTTAAAGTTTGGGAATGCGACACTTATGTCAAAAGGCTTCGGCCTGATAAGCTCGAACCCAAATTGGAGAAGTGCGTCTTCATAGGATACCCTAGCGAAACTATTGGGTACACCTTCTACCACAGATCCGAAGGCAAGATCTTTGTTGCTAAGAATGGGTCATTTCTAGAGAAGGAGTTTCTCTCAAAAGAAGTGAGTGGGAGGAAAGTAGAACTTGATGAGGTAATTGTACCTTCTCTCGAATTGGAAGGTAGCACATCAAAGAAAAACCATTCATGTGATGCCTAAACCAACTAGAGAGGAAGCTAACGATGATGATCATGAAACTTCAGACCAAGTTACTACTAAACCTCTTAGGTCGACCAGAACACGTACCGCACCAGAGTGGTATGGTAATCCTATCCTGGAAGTCATGTTGTTAGACAACGACGAACCTACGAACTATGAAGAAGCTATGATGAGCCCAGATTCCGACAAATGGCTTGAGGCCATGAAATCTGAGATAGGGTCCATGTATAAGAACAAAGTATGGACTTTGGTGGACTTGCCCGATGATCGGCAAGCCATTGAGAATAAATGGATCTTCAAGAAGAAGACAGATGCTTGATATGTCTCCAACGTATCTATAATTTTTGATTGTTCCATGCTATTATATTATCTGTTTTGGATGTTTTGTAAGCATTAATATGCTATTTTATATTTTTTTTTTGGGACTAACCTATTAACCTAGAGCCCAATGCCAGTTTATGTTTTTTCCTCGTTTTTGACTTTTACTGAAAAGGAATATCAAACGGAGCCCAAACGGATAAAACTTTATGATGATTTTGCTTAGACCAAAAGACACCTGCGTGGCTTGGAGAGAGGGCCAGAAGAGTCCCGAGGAGGATACAAGCCTCTAGGGCGCGCCCCACGGCTTGTGGGCCCCTCGGGAGTCCCCTAACCCTAGTTCCACCTCTATATATTCTCAAATATTCCCCAAACATCAGAAGCATCCACCAAAATACTTTCCGCCACCGCAAGCCTCTGTTCCCGTGAGATCCCATCGTGGGGCCTTTTCCGGCACTCTACCGGAGGGGGATTCCATGGAGGGCCTCTACATCAACCTTGCTGCCCTTCCGATGAAGCGTGATTAGTTTACCTCAGACCTACGGGTCCATAGCTAGTAGCTAGATGGATTCTTCTCTCTCTTTGATATTCAATACAATGTTCTCCTCGATGTTCTTGGAGTTCTGTCCGATCTAATCTTATTTTGCGATGTGTTTGTTGAGATCCGATGAATTGTGGATGTATGATCAGATTATCTATGAATATTATTTGAGTCTTCTCTGAACTCTTTTATGCATGATTAAGATATCTTTGTATTTCTCTTCGAACTATTGGTTTGGTTTGGCCAACTAGATTGGTTTTTCTTGCAATGGGAGAGGTGCTTAGTTTTGGGTTCAATCTTGCGGTGTCCTCACCCAGTGACAGAAGGTGTAGCGAGGCACGTATTGTATTGTTGCCATCAAGGATAAAGAGATGGGGTTTATGTCATATTGCTTGAGTTTATCCCTCTACATCATGTCATCTTGCTCTGTTCTTATGAACTTAATACTCTAGATGGAGGCAGGAGTCAGTTGATGTGTGGAGTAATAGTAGTAGATGCAGAATCGTCTCGGTCTACTTGTCACAGACGTGATGCCTATATTCATGATCATTGCCTTAGATATTGTCATAACTATGCGCTTTTCTATCATTTGCTCAACAGTAATTTGTTTACCCACCGTATGTTTTCTTTCAAGAGAGAAGACTCTAGTGAAACCTATGGCCCCCAGGTCTATTTTCCATCATATATTTTCAGATCTATAAACCAAAAAACCCAAAAATACCTTGCTGCAATTTATTTACATTTACTCTAGTTTGCTCTTTTATTTATCTTTTATACCTATCTCTATTAGATCTCACTCTTGTTCGTGACCGTGAAGGGATTGACAACCCCTTTTTCGCGTTGTGTGCAAGTGTTTGTTAGTTTTTGCAGGTGCATATATTGGAGACTTGCTTGTGCCTCCTACTTGATTGATGCCTTGGTTCTTAACAGAGGGAAATACTTATCTCTACTTTGTTGCATCACCCTTTCCTCTTCAAGGGAAAAATCAATGCAAGCTCAAGAAGTAGCAACGCTGATGGTAATATCACTGTCTATAAAGGTCGACTTGTCGCAAAAGGTTTTCGACAAGTTCAAGGGGTTGACTATGATGAGATTTTCTCACCCGTAGTGATGCTTAAGTCTGTCCGAATCATGTTAGCAATTGCCACATTTTATGATTATGAAATCTGGCAAATGGATGTCAAAACTGCATTCCTTAATGGATTTCTTAAAGAAGAGTTGTATATGACGCAACTAGAAGTTTTTGTCAATCCTAAAGGTGCTAACAAAGTGTGCAAGCTCCAGCGATCCATTTATGTACTGGTGCAAGCATCTCGGAGTTGGAATATACGCTTTGATGATGTGATCAAAGCATATGGTTTTATACAGACTTACGGAGAAGCCTGTATTTACAAGAAAGTGAGTGGGAGCTCTGTAGCATTTCTGATATTATATATGGATGACATATTATTGATTGGAAATGATATAGAATTTCTGGATAGCATAAAAGGATACTTGAATAAGAATTTTTCAATGAAAGACCTCGGTGAAGCTGCTTATATATTGGGCATCAAGATCTATAGGAATAGATCGAGACGCTTAATAGGACTTTCACAAAGCACATACCTTCACAAAGTTCTGAAGAAGTTCAAAATGGATCAGCCAAAGAAAGGGTTCTTGCCTGTGTTGCAAGGTGTGAAATTGAGTCAAACTCAAAGTACAATTACGGCAGAAGATAGAGAGAAAATGAAAGTCATTCCCTATGCCTCAGCCATAGGTTCTATTATGTATGCCATGCTGTGTACCAGACCTGATGTGTGCCTTGCCATAAGTTTGGGGGGGAGGTACCAAAGTAATCCAGGAGAGGATCACTAGACAACGGTCAAGAATATCCTGAAGAACCTAAAAAGGACCAAGGATATGTTTCTCGTTTATGGAGGTGATGAAGAGCTCATCATAAAGGGTTACGTCGATGCTAGCTTCGACACAGATCCAGATGACTCTATGTCACAAACCGGATACGTATTTATATTGAATGGTGGAGCTGTCAGTTGGTGCAGTTCCAAGCAGAGCATCGTGGCGGGATCTACGTGTGAAGCGGAGCACATAGCTACTTCGAAAGTAGCACATGAAGGAGTCTGGATGAAGGAGTTCATATCCGATCTGGGTGTAATACCCAGTGCATCAGGTCCAATGACAATCTTGTGACAACACGGAGAAAATGCCTTAGCGAAGGAATCCATGTTTCACAAGAGAACCAAACACATCAAGAGACGCTTCAACTCCATTCGTGAAAAGGTCAAGGATGGAGACATAGAAATTTGCAAAATACATACGGATCTGAATGTGGCAGACTCGTTGACTAAACCTCTTCCGCGAGCAAAACATGATCAGCACAAAGACTCCATGGGTGTTAGATTCATTACTATGTAATCAAGATTACTGACTCTAGTACAAGTGGGAGACTATTGGAAATATGCCCTAGAGGCAATAATAACATTGTTATTATTATATTTCCTTAATCATGATAAGGGTTTATTATTCATGCTAGAATTGTATTGACCGGAAACTTAAATACATGTGTGGATACATAAACAAATACCGTGTCCCTAGTAATCATCTATTGAACTAGCTCGTTGATCAAAAGATGGTTAAGGTTTCCTAACCATAGACATGTGTTGTCATTTGATAACGGGATCACATCATTAGGATAATGATGTGATGGACAAGACCCATTCGTTAGCATAGCATATAATCGTTCAGTTTATTGCTACCGCTTTCTTAATGTCAAATACATATTCCTTCGACCATGAGATCATGCAACTTCCGGATACCAGAGGAATACCTTGTGTGCTAGCAAACGTCACAACGTAACTGGGTGATCATAAAGATGCTCTAAAGGTATCTCCGAAGGTGTTTGTTGAGTTGGCATTGATCGAGATTGGGATTTGTCACTCCATATATCGGAGAGGTATCTGTGGGCCCTCTCGGTAATACAACATCACAAGAAGCTTGCAAGTAAAGTAACTAAGGAGTTAGTTACAAGATGATGTATTATGGAATGAGTAAATATACTTGCCGGTAACGAGATTGAACTAGGTATGGAGATGCCGGCGATCGAATCTCGGGCAAGTAACATACCGACAGACAAAGGGAATTACGTATGATGTCATAAAGGTTCGACCGATAAAGATCTTCGTAGAATATGTAGGAACCAATATAGGCATCTAGGTCCCGCTATTGGTTATTGACCGGAGAGGCGTCTCGGTCATGTCTACAGCATTCTCGAACCCGTAGGGTCCGCACGCTTAATGTTCATTGACGATATAGTATTATATGAGTTATGTGAGTTGGTGACCGAATGTTGTTCGGAGTCCCGGATGATATCATGGACATGAGGAGGATCTTTGGAATGGTCCGTAGGTAAAGATTGATATATAGGACAATGCTATTTGGTCACCGGAAAGGTTTCATAATGTACCGGGTAATCATCGGATCACCGGAAAGGGTTCCGGGAGGCCCCGGGAGGTTATTGGCCCATATGGGCCAAACGAGGGGAGCAAACCAGCCCACAAGGGGCTGACGCACCCCTCTGGTCGCTGGCCTTGGGGAGAAAAGGAAGGAGGGGAGTCGGCCTCCCCTTGCCTTCCCTCCCCTCCTCTTTCCTCCCCCCCCCCCGAGAGCAAATAAGGGGGCCGCCATAGGGTAGGCGCCCAAGGGGGCCGGTGTCGGATTAAGGTTTCCGGCAAACCCTTGAGGTTCGAACACTAGGGTGCGCACGAAGATCTCTCTCCCTCTCTAGCTCACTCGCGTAACGATCTCGAGGCCTAGCTCGCCGAACCCAACGAACAAGGGACACAAGAGTTTATACTGGTTCGAGCCACCGTCGTGGTGTAATACCCTACTCCAGTGTGGTGTGGTGGATTGCCTTGCAGGCTGGGGATGAACAGTACAAGGGAAGAACAGCCTCCTGAGGTGAGGTGTTCTTGAGCTCGGTGAGCTTGTGTTTGTGTGTGTGTGGATGATCTGAATCCCGCCTCCTTGCTAGGGTGGTGGCTAGTCCTATTTATAGAGGCCCTGGTCCTCTTCCCAAATGTTAGGCGGGAAGGGATCCCACAACGGCCAATTTTGAAGGGAGACAACTAGTACAAGCTATCCTGACAAAAGGTGGTCTTCGCCTGCCAAAGGCTCTCATGGTGATGTAGCTGTGGGCTCCGCGATGACCTCTGTCCTGCTGGTCTTGGTCTTGTTGCACCGATATGGAAACCTTTGCCTGATGCCTCGGGACTCCTCGGCTGCGCCTGCCTCTTTAGCACCAAAGAGGAAACTGGCACTCTGCGCCCGCTGGCGCCCGCCTGGCTTCGGTCGTCATGGCTCACGTCATGTGAACCTCGCGAGGTGCCCCTCTGCCTTGATATCTCCGCTCCTCGTGAGCCAGCCTAGCGAGGGTGCCCCTGAGGAGGTCTTGTGTCGTCCGCCTTGCGAGGCTTGGCCCCTCGCGAGGGTCTTGAGTGGTTGTTGATGAAGATGGGCCATACCAGGCCGCTGGTGGAGGCACGCCGTGGGCCGCAGGCAGGCAAGTCTGGGGACCCCCATTCCTAGGACGCCGACAGTAGCCCCCAGACCCAAGGTGCACTTGTACTTGGCTTCGAGGCGAAGCCAAAGGGCAAGTGCGGAGCGCCGCGGGCCCCAACCGCATACGGCCTTGATTGACGCGTGGCGATTGACAGGACTTGGGCGTCTCCCCTTCCCCACGCTGCCTCGACAACTGCTCGACTTGATGAGTCCCTGGTGCATGCAGAAAAACCATCATTACCTGTGATCGTGGAGGTCGACGGTTGGCCTCCTTCTGGCTATAAATGAGGAGAGGGGCGGAGCCCCCGTTGCCCATCTCTTCCTCCATTTCGCCTACCTCCTCTTCTTCCTCCTTGCTTCATTGCCTGGCAGCGACGCCCATGGCGCCGATACGGAGATTCTCCGCCGCTGAGAAGGGAAAAACCCCTCGCGAAGAGCTAGGGCCACTCCCACCAAAGAAGAGGCTGGCCCGCTCCCGAGATGTTGTCGACGGGATCGGCCCCATGGTGGAGGGGGAAGCCCGCGCGCTCTCCTCATCTGCCCTGGCGCGCGTCTTTAGCCACCTCCATCTTCGTGACCCTGATGCTGACCTTGACGAGCTGCTCGAGCCCGTGGAAGAAGGGCGCTGCACAGCCGCTGCCGAAGCCGTGAAGGGCCAGGTGGAGGCCCTGTTGAAGAAGTTCCTCGCCATCGATCCTACGCCCCGTCTGTCGGTGCCGCCGACCCCGCGACCAAGGCCAGCGACACGACCGACGGCGATGCTGCCGATGGAAAGGCGCTTCCTGACGACGGCGCCTAAGGCTGAAGAAGAGGCTTGCTGGTGAACGATGGCGCTCCTGCGAACTCCTGAAACATGCGGCGTGCCTCGTGGAGGCATTGTAATATTTTATTGAGATTCCGCGACTTCCTTCCCGTTTGCTTGATGTTCTACGTCGGCAGGGCCCGACCCGCGCATACCTCAGCCACCGTTGGGCCATACGGATCACCAGGACGGGACCAAGGGGTGAGGGGCTACGTGGTTAGTTAGGCTCTTGAGTCGCGATGCTCAGGAGTCCCCCTCGACGCGCAAACGGCCTGCGGGAAGGAGACGCGAGGGTAGGCCTTAGTGTTCTACATCGGCAGGGCCCGACCCCGCACCTCAGCCGCCGTTGGACCGTTCGGATCACCAGGACGGAACCAAGGGGTGAGGGGCTGCGTGGCCAGTTAGGCTCCTGAGTCGCGATGCTCAGGAGTCCCCCTTGACGCGCAAACAGACCTTCATACCTGTCTTCGCCGAGGTTCCGCTCGGGGAGGGGGCGCGCGACGACCAGGTCCGAGGGACCTGGCAGGGCGGCGTATGCTAGGCGTGACCTGAGCGTAGCCCCCGTGCCCATCCCCCTCGCGCGACTCTCCCGAGGGGAAAGCGTTGCGGTGAGGCTAGACACTGAGCCGGGTGGCTCCCTGAGGTTGATGCGGCCGCGAGGCCGCCCTTAGTTGTTTATCACCAGCGCGGAGCATAGTGCTTCTGCACTTGCACGGGCATAGCCGCTCCTCGACCGTGTCGACTGCCAGCGCGGAGCATGGTGCTTCCACTGGTGCGTGGGCGAGGGCTCCCTCTGAGTGGAGCCCCCGGGGTGTGTACAGCCCCGCCCTGACACGTGGCTTGCACGGCAGGGCTAGACAAGGTGTGTCTGGGGACTCGTGAGCCAGCGCGGGACTCACGAGGCCCTACCTCAAGGCGGGTTGTGCCTGGTCTTGATTCTTGATAGCTAGTGTGATCCTGCGAGATGGTTAGGCAACCTGTGCCAGATGAATCTCCTAAGGTGATTACATGAGGAGGCCGGACACCAACGACCCCAGGAGGTGACGTGAACGGGGCCGGCCCGCCAGACATAGCTCAGTCGTTGGGTTTATCGACGCTGCAGGGACGGACCCGAGCACAGACGCCGTGCCTAGCTTCCTCATGCAAAGAATCCTAAAGAAAGACAACCGGTGCGCGGCTTCCGCGGTGGTGAGGGTGGTTGTGGGTGGTCTTGCAGCGCTCATGGTATCGAAGCACCGGATAGGCAGGTAATAATAATGAAAGGACTCAAGCAATGAGGCAAGCTAGCTCAGATAGATGCAAGAACGATACATGCCACTGGGACGGACCCGAGCAGCCTGGGGATGATGCAGCCCGAGGGGTGCCCCCAACAGGGTAAACTAAAGAAGTAAGAAGATACGCGTCGCAGGGACAGGCCCGTGCGACCTGGGAATGATGCAGCCCGTGGGGCGCTCCCAGCTGAGTAAACCGGAAAATGTCACCTGGTACCGTTGCCGAAGAAGTGTTGAAGTAGCTGAAGGTGCGTGCTGAAGGGGCCGCTCCTCACGAGCCACCAGGGCTCCGAGCCTCAGGAGGCTCCGGGGCTCGGGTGGTTCCTCGAGGACCGTCGCCATCTCTGCCAAGACTGCGTGATGCATGGCCTCCTGAGCCGCCAGGACGCTCCCTAAGTGGCGCGGAAGGTGACAGCCGCGTTCGGCAGGCCAAATGGCATGCGAACATAGCTGTGAGGTGGACCCTCGCACCGACCAACGTGCGAAGGCCAGAAGCGCTCTTGAGATGTGGCCCTGTAGAGACCTGGGATGTTGACACAGACGCACAGCTCGCCGTCCTCGCCAGGATGGGGAGCTGCGCCGGGTGATGGGCGGCGGTTGCCGCGTATGGTCCTTGCTTCTTGAAGCTCCTTGGTGGCCTTGGTGATGAACTCCTGAGCACTGGACGCTCCACGCCTTGTGCTCTCTTGAGGGAAACGTGCGGAGAAGCATGCCTCCACATGGTTCCCGAGCGCCTCCCTCGTGATGCTGGCTAGGTCTAAGGCCCTCCAGAAAAGAGCCCCCGAGCCCTGCCCGAGGAGGGCACCGGGCGCGCCTTGCTATGCAAGGGAGGGAGGCGCCCCAGCTGCGGGCGCAGATCCTGAGGTGGTGCCGCTAGAAACACCGCTCTCTTGAGGCCCTGGGTGGAGTAGCTGCTTCTTCTTCTTGGGGATGGCCTCAGGAGGGTACAGGGTGCCTTCGTTGTCGGAGTCTTCGGCCGCTGCGGCTTGGAAGGCGCGCTCGAGGGAGCACACTGCATCTCTTTCTTCACAGGGGACCGTGATGATGCCCTGCTCCCTGGCATCTTGAGGACGTTGTAGCCGTGGTGGGTTACTGCCATGAACTTGGCCAAGGCCGGATACCCAAGGATGGCGTTGTATGGCAGACGGATGTGGGCGACATCGAAGTCGATGAGCTCGGTGCGGTAGTTGTTACGCCGGCCGAAGGTGATAGGGAGGCGGACCCGCCCTATCGGGGTGGTGGAGCCATCAGTCACTCCTAAGAAGGGCTTGGTAGGCTGTAGTTGATCGTGTGGCACTTGGAGGCTATCAAATGTCTCGACGGACAGGACATTGAGCCCTGCGCCGCCGTCGATGAGGGTCTTGGTGACTTGAACGTTGCTGATGACGGGTGAGCAGAGCATCGGGAGGGTGCCGGCAGTTGCTGCGCACTTGAGCTGGTCTGACGAGCTGAAGGTGATGGCGCACTTGGACCACCTGAGCGGGCGCGTGGCCTCGAGCCTGGGAAGGGCCGCGTTTACTTCACGAGCAAACTGCTTGAAGATGCGCTGAGAGGTTGGGGCTTGAGCACCACCCAAGATGCAGGCGATGGCGCGAGGCTCCTGGAAGCCCCCAGCCCCTCGTCTTGATGATGGTCGTCGTTCCTCCTTGGTGGCGGCGGCAGCGGAGGAGGCCAGCATTGCCCTGAGGATGGTCCTCACGAGGTTGGTCCCTCCAGGCGCCCTCATGAGGCTGGTCCTGCCAGCGGTCCTCATGAGGCCGGCCGCGCCACTCCTGGCGAGGACCACGGTCATCCCAGCGTCCTCCACCACGTCCTCCTCCTCGGCTGTAGCCCCGGTCGTTGCGCTCGGGGCGTCGACCGAAGCGTCCATCACGAATGGTCCTGAGCTCTTGTCAGTCATTGGTGTTGTGGCTGTGTACGTTGTGGAAGGCACATAACGGACGGCTGCTCTTGGATGGCTCGGGGTGATCTCGGCCGCGCTTCATCTCTGGTTCGGCCGCGAGCATGGCTGCTCCCTTGCGCTTCACGTCCTTGGCCTTGGCTTTCTTCTCTTCTGGGTCGGCAGCAGGGAGCTCGAGGAGGGAGAGGCGCCCCTCCTCAGCTCTTGCACACTTGGTCGCCATGTTGAACATCTCCAGGGCCGTGCATAGTTCCTCGTGGATGGCGAGCTCATCCTTCATCTTGACGTCGCGGACGCCATCGGAGAATGCTGAGATGATGGCCTCATCCGTCACCTTGGGAATCTTGAGGCGAATGCTGTTGAAGCGCTGGATGTACTTCTGCAGGGTCTCTCCCGGTTGCTGCTTGATGCGCCGTAGGTCACCCGCGGCCGGCGAGCGGTCGCGAGTGCCCTGGAAGTTGGCGACAAAGCGCTCGCGCATCTCACCCGAGGAGGAGATTGACCCCGCGGGCATGTTAAGGAGCCACGAACGCGCACCATCCTTGAGGGCCATGGGAAACCAGTTCGCCATGACCTTCTCGTCGCCGCTGGCCGCCTCGATGCTCAGCTCATAGAGCTGCAAGAACTCTGCAGGGTCAGGAGTGTCGTCGTAGCGCGGAGGCAGGTATGGCCCTAACTTGCCGGGCCAGACGATGCTACGCAGCTTAGGAGTGAACGCACGGCAGCCTACTGTGGTCACCGGAGCCCGTCGTGGAGGCGGAGCTTGATCTTGATGTCCACGCGCCGCCGCAGGCGCCACGCAGTCTTGGCGCTGTGGTGCTGGAAGTGTAGGGGCGTTTTCTTGCCGTCGGGGGACTTCTTGGCAGCTTCCTTCATCGTGTGCGGGCGCCCGGCGCGGCGGATCGCGCCGAGGGGCTGCGCGTCTTGGTGCTAGGGCATCGTCTTGATGCGGAGGTGGTGGAGGCGCTCCGTGAGCTACGTCGCCCGCAGCTGGAGGCGGGCGAGGCAGCGAGAGTAATGGTGCGGGGGAGCCCCCAGCGGCGCTGACGAGCTCAGCGATGCAGTCCAACCAGTCCTCGTAGAGGTCATCGACCGGGCAGTAATGCAGGAGCTCGCGTGCCATGAGCAGCACGGCCTGCACGTCCATGGGCACGCGACGAGCATGGGACGACGAGGCAGCCGGAGTCAGCGACGGGGTGGCGGTGTGGCCGTCCCGCCGCACAGAGGGGTGCAGCGATGAAGCTTGTTGCTCGTTTCCCGCCGGGCCGGTGGCGGCGGGTGATGGAGAATGGCGAGGAGGTCCGCCAACGGGCGCCGTCTGAGCGACGCGGGCGGCAAGAGCGGCCCGGTGCTCAGCACGAGCTCGGCGAGCATCGGCCATGGACACGGTGAAGCAGTGGAACACGGATCGACGGAAGAAAGGCTTCAGCGCACCCCTACCTGGCGCGCCATATGTCAGATTACGGGTTCCGGCAAACCCTTGAGGTTCGAACACTGGGGTGCGCACGAAGATCTCTCTCCCTCTCTAGCTCACTCGCGTAACGATCTCGAGGCCTAGCTCGCCGAACCCAACGAACAAGGGACACAAGAGTTTATACTGGTTCGGGCCAACGTCGTGGTGTAATACCCTACTCCAGTGTGGTATGGTGGATTGCCTTGCAGGCCGGGGATGAACAAGTACAAGGGAAGAACAACCTCCTGAGGTGAGGTGTTCTTGAGCTCGGTGAGCTTGTGTGTGTGTGTGTGTGTGTGTGTGTGTGGATGATCTGAATCCCGCCTCCTTGCTAGGGTGGTGGCTAGTCCTATTTATAGAGGCCCTGGTCCTCTTCCCAAATGTTAGGCGGGAAGGGATCCCACAACGGCCAATTTTGAAGGGAGACAACTAGTACAAGCTATCCTGACAAAAGGTGGTCTTCGCCTGCCAAAGGCTCTGGTGGTGATGTAGCTGTGGGCTCCGTGATGACCTCCGTCCTCCTGTCCTGCTGGTCTTGGTCTTGTTGCACCGATATGGAAACCTTTGCCTGATTCCTTGGGACTCCTCGCCTGCGCCTGCCTCTTTAGCACCAAAGAGGAAACTGGCACTCTGCGCCCACTGGCGCCCGCCTGGCTTCGGTCGTCATGGCTCATGTCATGTGAACCTTGCGAGGTGCCCCTCCGCCTTGATATCTCCGCTCCTCGTGAGCCAGCCTAGCGAGGCTGCCCCTGAGGAGGTCTTGTGTCGTCCGCCTCGCGAGGCTTGGCCCCTCGCGAGGGTCTTGAGTGGTTGTTGATGAAGATGGGCCGTACCAGGCCGCAGGCAGGCAAGTCTGGGGACCCCTGTTCCCAGGACGGCGACAGCCGGCGACCACCCTTGGGGTGCACCCTTGTTGCCTCCCCTCCCCCAGCTATATATACATGAGAGGGAGGGGGCGCTAGGTGGGTCGTCCCTTGCTGCTACGTTCTGTTAGGCGCTATGAATTACAGGAAATTCAGTGGTTGACTTGGACAGCAGGCGGGTTACACGTTCCACTGTGCCGAGCACACCCACGACAATCCCCAAGCCGTGTGCGGCGCCCCTCTCCCTGGTTTCATCCTCCGTCAAGTTTTCTGCAGTGCACGGCGAAGCCCTGCGGGAACAAGTTCACCACCACCGTCATCACGCCGTCGTGCTGCCGGAAGTCGTCTACTAATTCACCTCTCTTGCTAGATCGAGAAGGCGAGGACGTCATTGAGCTAAACGTGTGCTGAACGCGGAGGTGTCGTACGTTCGGTACTTGATCGATTGGATCGTGAAGGTGTACGACTACATCAACCGCGTTGATAAACGCTTCCGCTTAACGGTCTACGAGGATACGTAGACATACTCTCCCCTCTTGTAGCTATGCATCTCCATGGATAGATCTTGCGTGTGCGTAGAATTTTTTTGTTTTCCATGCAACGTTCCCCTACACAGGCATCTAGTGTATTAAGTTCATGGAGAAACGGAGTAATGCAACAAGAACGATGACATGATGTAGACAAGATCTATTCATGTAGGAATAGACCCCATTTTTTTTAATCCTTAATGGCAACGATACATGCGTGTCACTTGTCCTTCTGTCACTGAGATTGAGCTCCGCAAGATCGAATCCATTACAAAGCACCTCTTCCCATTGCAAGAAAAATCAATCTAGTTGGCCAAACCAAGCCAAAGTTTCGGAGAAGAAATTTGAGGCTATAATAATCATGCATATAAGAGATCGTAGAAGACTCAAATAATATTCATAGATAGATCTGATCATAAACTCACAATTCATCGGATCCCAACAAACACACTGCAAAAAGTCATTACATCAAATAGATCTCCAAGAACATCGAGGAGAACATTGTATTGAGAATCAAAAAGAGAGAGGAAGCCATCTAGCTACTACCTACGGACCCGTAGGTCTGTGGTAAACTACTCACGCATCATCGGGGGAGCACCAATGAGGATGATGAACCCCTCTGTGATCGTGTTACCCTCCGGCAAGGTGCCGAAATAGGGCTCTAGATTGGATCTCCTGGTTCTGGAACTTGCGGCAGCTGGAATTGTTTTTCATCGACTCCCCTAGGGTTTTCTGGAATATTTGGGTATTTATAGAGCTGAGAGGCGGTGGAGAGGGGGCTTGTGGGCCCCACTACCCACCAGGGCGTGCCAGGGGCCTCTAGCACGCCCTAGTGCCTTGTGGGCCCCACGGGCCTCCCCTCCGGTACTTCCTTGGCTCCCAAGTTGTCTTCTGGGCAGGAAAAATCTCCAAAAAGTTTCGTGGCATTTGTACTTTGTTTGGTACCGATATTCTGCAAAGTAAATAAACAAGCAAAAAACAGCAACTGGCACTGGGCACTATGTCAATAGGTTATTCCCCAAAAATGATACAAAGTTGCTATAAAATGAATATAAAACATCCAAGAATGATAATATAATAGCACGGAACAATAAAAAATTATAGATACGTTGGAAACGTATCAGATACTCGACCCAAACAAAGAAGAACACAGCTAAACTCGCCGACCAAAGAAGCAATCCAAGAAGGGAACGACGTACATCTCCAGATCCAGTATCAAGGACGCCGCGAGCAACCAAGACAACGCCTTCATGAAGGAGAACGACACCGAGACGCTGTCGTCGTATGATCAGAAAAGCTAATCTAGGGTTTCCCCCGATGCTCGAAGAGGGGCACAGAAAATGGCCATGGCAGCGCCTTAAAGAAGGGAACATCGCCCGCGGGTGTCGCCGCTACCAGCATAAGATGCATGGATTTCGCCATGGCCATATACTGAGCAATCCTAAGCCGTCGAAACACAAGTCGGAGAAGAGGCCGTCGGGCGTAGGCTAAAACTGCAACTGCAGGAAGGAGAGCCACGCCCGACGCCGAGTCAGGCACCGGGCATCGCCCGATGCGTGAGCTCTGAAGGAGGGCGGGGTTGCGCGGCTGGGCGTAATCAGAGGCAGGAGGGATGGGGCGGAGGTCGTAGCCCCGGATGGGCCAGGATCTGGAAGGGCGCAGATCCAAGCTGGAGCAGTAGGGGTGCCGACGGGCCCAAGGAACTGGAAGGGGACGCATCTCCCGGGGAGTGCCGGTGACGAAGATGCGGCAGGATGGACGGCCAACCAAGGCATCGGCAGGGGGTGATTGTGTGGAGATGCCGAGGAGCCTGCGAGCCAAAGGAGCCGGAAAGAGCGCCGCTCCCGGGGCGCGCCGGATCCAAAGCCGCATAGGCCGACCATGGACACAGGAGGGGGCACAGGTCCATGGCCGCGGGGCCGAAGCCGCCCTGCCGGGGTGGGGTGGGGGTGCCGGTGGTGAAGGGGACTCGCGCAGCCAAAACTCCCAGACGGCACGCTGCAGAAAGCAGCCATCGTTGGGCACAACCCGCCGCCTTCATGGCCGCCTCCTGACCGCCACGGAAGCAGGCCGGAGGGCAGCGCAACCGGCCGGTGAAGGCCCGCAGCCCAGATCGCATCCAGGGCTCAGGAGCCGAGGCAGGACACTCTCGCCGCAGGAGGAGGCTGCTGGCACCACTAGCAAGCAGGGGGCGCTGCGGGGGAAGGCGGCCGCCCTCGCCGTCGGTGGAGGCCGGCGTCGTCGCCGGACATCGGATCTGGGGGGAAGCGGACGGAGGGAGGGGTTTGGGGGAGGAGAGAAACAGCCCCGCCGCCACCATCCCCGAGACCGGCAAGGCTTCGCTAGCCGGCCCTCCGGCGGCGGCGTTGCGGGGGGTGGGCGGAGGTTGGCGGCCGGCCGGCGGCAGCTAGAATTTTCCCCGAGTCGTCCGGCTCGGGCGACGCGGGGGTCGGGCTTCGTTACCACAAAGAGAATTATATAGTGTATCAGTTTTGAAATGGATCTAGAGCATCACTCATAACCGTTGGTCTTTAATATCCAATGCTAAGATCAGCCGGATTCGCCATAAACAGTATACTAATGTTGCCTCTACTGTGTTATAGAACATAACATTCCCGCTGCCCTTCCATGAAAAAAAGGCCCATATGTGATGCCTCATGTGCCATATTACCACTAGAGCGCATGACGACTTGAGCCTAGATAAGATGATTTGGGAGGAGAACGGGGAGAAAAAGAAAGTAAAGTAATATAAAGTATTTTAGATGTGAACATACAGTCTTTTGTATGATATTAAAAGCAATTGCGGGAGGAATTTTTTTTCTTCAAAATCACTCCGACATTTTTTCCAGCCAGACTCCAATCACTTCGTTCTATTAAGACGTGCATTGCACGCGCATACATACTAGTCTCCTTTATAGCGAGAGTATCTAGCGTCTCTCCCGAAGAAGTTCCCTACATGCTACAGTACCGGGCCGGCCTATTTGTTCGACTGCATGTTGCGCTCGCTACGTTCGCTTCATTTTCTTCTTTTTCATTCGGGTTTAACAATTTCTTCAATGGTTTTATTCATTTTTTCTTCGGTTTTATTATTTTCCATCGGTTTTCTTCATTTCTTTACCGGTTTTCACTGAGTGTTTTCTCTTTGTTTTCTTTGTTTCTTTGTTTTCCTTTTTTCTTTAGTTTTTTTTGTTTCTTTCCTCGGTCTTCACCCATTTTCTTTGGTTCCTTTGTTTCATTTTCTTTTTTGCACTGGCTTTTTGCCGGTTTCTTGCTTTTTTTGTCTTTGGTTTTCTTTCGTTTATTCCTTGATTTTTCTTTTTTCTTTCGTTATACTTTGGTTTCCTCTGGATTTTTCTCATTTTTCTTCGCTTTCTTTATGTTTCTTTGTCGCTATTCATCATTTTTCCTTTTTCTTCAACACATATCTAATTTTTCAGTGCATAGTGTACATTTTTGGTGTACACGTGAAACATTTTCTTTGACACACACTTTACATTTTGCAAATACACGATGTACATTTTTCTTCAAAAAACATGTTATGAACACTTTTTTGACTACATGGTCATTTTTTTTAATACACGCTAAACATTTTTTTATTGTAATAAACATTTTTATAAACAGCACGATTTTTTTTTGTAAATACATGATTAACATTTTCCAACATATGTTTTTGATGTCTACTTTTTTCATACACAATCTTAAATTTGCAACATTTTTTATATACGCATTTGAAAATACGTGATTAGCATTTTTGACAACTTATATCTTTCGATGTCTATTTATTCTATACACATTGTATATTTTTTATACACTAGGAACATTTTGTATATACACGCTTAACATTTTGGAAAACATGATTAACATTTAAAAATAATATTTCATGTGTACTTTCTCTGTAAACATTGTATATTTTTGGTATACATCAGAAACATTTTATATATACACATTTAACATTTTCTAAAAGCAAGATTAATTTGTTTTTAAATTTTTTTTATTCCTACTTTTTTCATACGCATTACACATTTTTTTGTATACACCAGAAACATTTATAGTATACGCATTTCGCATTGTCCAATTACATTATTAAGATTTTTTTGAACTTATATAATTTTTATGTCTATTTTTAGCCATACACATTGTACACTTCTTGTATAGAATTATTGTATACATTAGAAATATTTTTTCTACGCATATAATATTTTCTAGTTGCGTGATTAATATTTTACAAATAAAATAAAAAACAAATATTTTTCTTTTTAATTTTTCCTTACACATTGTATTTTTTTGCATTTTCTATACACATTTAACATTTCATAAATGCATGATAACCATTTTAAATTTTCTTTTATAAAGTGACTTTTATAATAGATGTATCCGGAATATTTCAAAATACAGGCATAAGTACAAAAATGAAAAATAAGAATGCAGAAAAGGAAAAAGCGCTGAAGGCCAGTATCCGCGCTGGTCCCGGCCCAATCTGTCGGCCGCCTTAAGCGCGACGTCCTACTGTCCGAAATCACTAGTTGAGGAGTACTTGTTGCAAAGATCACTCCAAACTTTCCAGGTTACGACTAGCGACGCGCTGCATATGCGCCACTTGTCGCAACCCGAGAGTTTTTTTTTTCGTAGATCCGTTTATTCAAAATGTTTTATATCTTAAACCGTGCATCCAAATCTCGAACCGCTTTCATCGTTAGATTTCTCGCGCCGAGATCCGCAAAACTAGATCCCATGTTGATGGCTTTTGACAAACTTTTTTTCACAAAAAATCCAGACAAAAAAACTGAACCGGGAGCACGAGTTTTTTCTCTTTTCGAAAGAGGCACGCCCGTGCCTCCACGAAGTCACAACTGTGTCCCTCGCGGAAGCAAAACGGTGACTCTCGTGGAAGGAAAAAAATAAGAGAAAACCCGTTTTTTTTCAGTTTCCGGGGAGGCACGTCCGTGGCTCTCGAGAAAGCACAACCGTGCCTCTCGCGAAAGCAAAACCGTGACTCTCGCGAAAGAAAAATAAATAGAAAACGCGTTTTTCTCGTTTCGATAGGCACGGCCGTGACTCTCGCAAAAGCACAATCGTGCCTCTCGCAGAAGCAAAACCATGACTCTCGCGAAAGAAAAAAAACAGAAAACATGTTTTTTTTCGTTCCCGAGAGGCACGGCCGTGACTCTCGCTAAAGCACA
>NC_057814.1:398703441-398750400 GCF_018294505.1 Triticum aestivum | reverse complement strand
TAAAGCACAACATGCCTCTCGCGGAAGCAAAACTGTGTCTTCCGCGAAAGAAAAAAAAAAACAGGAAACACGTTTTTTTTTGTTTCCGGGAGGCACGGCCGTGACTCTCGTGAAAGCAAAACCGTGACTCTCGTGAAAGGAAAAAAAGGAAACGCGTTTTTTGCGCAATTTTTTTGTCCGAAATATTTTTTTATCGAAAAGCTAAGGAAGACTGGTGGAAAACCAAAACATAAAAAAAAAACCCGGAAAAAAACTGCTAAAAAGCCGAAAACGCGTGCGGGAAAAAAATCCGGAGGGAGCGCCCAGAGCACGACACGTGGCGAATGACTGAGAGCGCGCCAAGTGACGCTAATCGTTGCGAGGCTCCCAAAGGAGCGCTCGTTAACTACTTGCTCTTCCTACTGTCTTGGTTGAAGCGAGACATAGGCGTTTTTCCTATTTGACGCATTCTGCGCAAGTATTGGATGTTCGCATAGACCAGATCATAGCAATCGCACTGGGCCGACCCGACTTAGAAGCTAACAAGTACATTTCATCCCTCTAGAGGGCATCGCTATTCCTCGGGTTCAGCGAGAGTCAAGGCGTCCGACTCGCTGAAGCGCGCGAGCATCTAGGCCAGCCCACCCGCGCGGGCAACAGCAACCTGTTTCTCAGTTTTTTATGTTCTTCTTTTTTTATACTTTAAAATTTTCTAAATATAAATATTACAAAAAACATTCTTCAAAAACACATTTGAAAAAATGTTGAAGTATTAAAAAATGTTGAACAAGAATTTGAAAAATGCTGAACAAGTATGTGAAAAATGCTGAATAAGTATTAAAAATGTTGAACAAGTATTTCAAGAATATTAAATGGGTATTAAGAAATGTTGAACGAGTATATGAAAAATGTTGAACAAGTATTTAAAAATGTTGAACAAGAATTTGAAAAATGTTGAACAAGTATTTAAAAAAAATATTTGATAGATATTAAAAAATATTGAATGGGCATATGAAAAATGTTGAACAAGAATTTGAAAAATGTTGAACAAGTATTTGAAAATTTTGAATAAGTACTAAAAATGTTGAACAATTATTTTAAAAAATGTTGGATAGGTATTAGAAATGTTGAACGAGTGTATGAAACATGTTGAACAAGAATTGGGAAAATGGTGAACAAGTATTTAAAGTTGTTGAATAAGTATTAAAAATGTTTAACAAATACTTAAAAAATGTGGAAATAGGTATTAAAAATGTTGAACGAGTATATAAAAAATGCTTAACAAGTATTAGAAATGTTGGACAAGTATTTTTTAAAATGTTGAATAACTATTAAAATGTTGAAAAACTATATGAAAAATGTTGAAATAGCATTGGGACGATGTTGAACGTGTATACAAAAAATGTTGGTCACTTGTTACCAAAAATGTTTTTGACATGTATGAAAATATAGAGTGAAAAGGAAAACAAAGATAAGAAAACACAAAAAAGAAAAGAAAAAAGAAAACCAAACAAAAAATGGAGGAAAAAACGGAAAAGAATGAAAGAAATCTGAGAAGAAAGGAAAAAGAATGGCAAAAACGGAGAAGAAAAAAGAAATGGAACAAAAGAAAACAAAAAAAGTAAAAAGAAAAATGGAGAAGACCGGCTCGGTGGCATCTAGTAGATGTGGATCCTAAATTTTTGAATCTATGCGAGCTAAATGGCCCGGCCCAACACGATTCACATCCGACGCAAGGTAGTAGACTATAGCGTTCACGTACTCTGGACGGCTCCAGCCTGGTTTTACGATTTTGGGGACATTCTATAATATTCTTGAACCGTTTTTTTTAGATGTTTTCGCTTTGTTATGGTTTTTTTATTCGTATTTTCTTTTTTCCTCCTTCTCTGTTTCTTTGTCTTTCCTCTTTTTCCTTTCTGTTCCTTTTCTTTTCTCTTTGTGTTTGTTCAAAATTTTCACATACTTTTCAGTAAAAGGTTGGGATTTCAATAAAAAATTCCGTTTCAAAACTTGTTCCCTAATCTCAAAGAAAGTTCTTGTTTCCATATTTTGTTCGGAATATTAAAAAAATGTTCTCATTTTAAAAAATTGTCCACAAATTTCAAAATTTTCTTCATGTTTAAAATTTTGTTTGGGAGTTCAAAAAATGTTTCGGTTCGAATAATTACTTTGCATATTTAAAAAAATGTTCATCTTTTCAAATTTCGTTCCCGAGTTTCAAAATATTTTCGCGTTCCAAATTCTGCTTGGAATTAAAAAAAATGTTCCAGTTTTAAAAAAATGTTTGTGTTTCCAAATTTTGTTTCCAGAGTTTCAAAAAATGTTTGTTATTTCCAAAAAAAATTGGAATTTCGAAAAATATTCCCGTTTTGCAAAAATGTTTGTATTTTCAAATTTTGTTTCCAGAGTTTCCAAAAAAAATTGTGTTTTAAAAAAACTGGAATTTCGAAAAATGTTCACTTTGAAAATATGATCGCTTATTCATTTTCCCAGAGTTTCAAAAAATTGTTCAGTATTTTTCAAAAAATGTTCTTGTTTTCGAAAATGTTTAATTTTTTTTTTGAAAATTTTGTTCACAAATTGAAAAGGTGTTCGCGTTTAACATTTCCCTTTTTCTCAAACAGATGTTTTCCGTTCAAAAATTCAAAAACACTCGGATCTGCGATGGTTCTGGTTCTTAAGTGTTTCGCACAGCCCAGTATTCAGGTACGCCCTTAAGGTTAGTTGGTAATACCAGGCGTTCCGGAGCTGACAAAGTGGTGGTCGAAGATATAAAGGAGGAGAACGCGGCTAGCTATGGAGCGATCATACATGAAATAATAGGCCATTCTACCACTTTTGTTTTAAAAAAATTTATTCATGAGTTTAGGAGCTCAAACTATGAAGCTCACAACTTAGCGAAGCATGCTTTTTTTCTCGGGGATGGTCGCCATGTTTGGTTAGGACACCCTGGTGATCTTCCATCCGTCTGTGTAAACATTGAAACGAATTAATAAAAAGCTTCATGAGGTTGTCTAAAAGAAAGGTGTTCCAGAGCTGGAGCTCCTGCGTTCGATACCTACGGAATGCGACATTTTTTGGACCACAAACTCGCGTTACAGTACACGTTCTCTGTTGATCGCTAGCTTGGGCCGGCCCAGTCGGATATCCGCCTGTGCACGTGGTCGACAAATTGCCGCAAAGGGCGGCAGATAGGAGCTCCCAGACATAGGTGCGCCCGCCGCGCACCACCCTGGTTCGCCGGGACATATGTGGGCGGCCGGCCCATTATTCCCTCCATCTGGTTCGGAAACTTCTAGAAGATTTTCTCTTATTTTTGGGCTGGGTTTCTTTTGTTTTCTCGTAAAAAATTCTTTCTTTAATTCTCTTTTTTCGTTTTTATCTATGTATTTTCAATTTAAATTTAAATTTCACTTTTATTTACGCAATTTGTTTTTGAAAAAATTGGACTTTTTAAAAATTTGAGTAATTTTTCAATTTTGATGAACAACTTTTATAAATTCATGGTGTTTTTTCAATTCATGATTTTTCAAATCCATGAACCTTTTTCCAAACCTGCAAGCTTTCCTCAAGTTCACGAATTGTTTTGTAATCTATGACATTTTTTTTCAAAATCGTGGAACTTTTTAAAATTTTCACGAACTAGCTCTAGTTATCCAGGTTGTGGCGTTTAATTTTGTTCGGGTGGGGGGAAGCATGATACCTCCCCCGCCTAAATTGTTGGAGAAGACCGTTGTGAGGGCAACAAGTACTGATGTTGATGCTTTACTCAAGCTCTCTCGGGAGTTGTTATTTGTGACCACATAGATGACTTCATTGGAGCTACGATGCTAAGGCGCATCAGATGTGGTATCCTACTGAGGCCGCTGCATTGCACGAAGGTTTGAAGATGGACCAACAGTTTCACCATTAACCCATGAGTACCAAAATCATCTCCAACTCCAAGCCCCCGACTCTTTCTTCTTCTGCTTCATAATTCATATAATAGAAGAGAAGGATCAAACCGTCTCGATGCAGTAATATTATTATGTGGATGGATGATATAATAATTGTAGATGCATTGAATCTTAACGTTGTATACTTGACGGTACCCGCTCCTTTTTTATAAAGGATGTCTTTATTAACTAAAAATATAGCATTATAAAAGCATGATGAGCTACATCGACAATCTGACAAAATAGAATACAAAAATGGATGTATCAGCAACAGTAAAGTCATATAGGACCGACAATGCTCCTATGTCGAAAAAGATGGTGGACCAACCCGAAGATTATGGTGGCAGCTCCTGTCCTCTGTAACACTATGCTCCCTAGTTTTAAAGAACCCACATTCAATTGAGGTCTCCAATTGAAATTGTATCACCCGATTTTGACCGGTTCAACAATTTTTCAAAGCCCTTTCATTCAATTCTTTTATACTATACACTATGCTTGCTAACTTTAAGGCCTCACAATTAATCAAGGTCTTCAATTTAGAATTAGGTCACCCGATTTTAACCGGGTCAACAATTTATCAAGGAGCTCTTCCATTCAATTTCTTTTAATTTCATTAGTAGGATGTCCGTGCTACGCCACGGAATTACAAAAGATCAGGTGGAGCATTTTTACTTGAAGGTCAGGAGCCTAGTGAACAACAAAAGATGCACCAAGACGTTGATAAAAGTGATGCTATATCATTGATAGGTACACATTGAGGAAAAAAACGAACATATGGTTTCCAACTAATAAACCCCCACATGAAAAAAAGCATGCTACTTTTCCTCTCAGCAAATGTCATGCATTGTCTTTTCTCTCTTCTTCGTGCATTAACCCCTTCCTTTTCCTCAAGTGTAAATTTTTGCCGATGTGCCCTTGTCGAATTCTGGGCTCCGCAGGCCCTGGATAGATTCGAACTCTGGGGTGCGAGCTAAGAACTCAACCTCCTCGGTCTGCCAACTCGCTGATCCCACGGCCTAGCTCAAAGTACTGAAAGGAAATGGAACAAGGCAGTTTACCCAGGTTTGGGCCACCTTGCGGTGTAAAACCCTACTTCTGCTTTGTGGTGGATTGGCCTCGAGGTGGGCTGAGGATGAACTAGTATAGTGGAAGAACAACCTCAGGAGGTGTGTTCTTGAGCTGGTGAGGGAGAGGATGATCTGAATCATCCATCCCCATCTACGGTGGTGGCTAGGCCCTATTTATAGTGGCCTTGGTCCTCTTCCCCCAAAACGAAGGCGGGAAGGGATCCCACAACGGCCAAATTCAAAGGGAGACAACTAGTACATCTTATCCTGACAAAAGGTAGTCTTCGCCTGCAAAGCTTCTGGTCGTGACGCCGTGGTGGACTCGGCGATGACCTCCGTCCTGCCGTCCTGGAGGTCTTGGTCTTGTTGCATGGAAATGTAAACCTTTGGCTGATTCCTCAGGACTTCGCGCGTGCGCTTGCCTCCTTATTAGCACCAAAGAGGAAACTATTGTGCTACGCTCGCTGGCGCCCGCCTGGCCTTGGTCGTCATGGCTTGTGTCATCCGAACCTCATGAGGTCGAGGCTTGCATAGAGATCTCCGCCCCTCAGGAGCCAGCCTGAGGAGGCCGCTCCTTCTGGGGGTCTTGGCGTGACCCGCCTCGCAAGGCTTGGCCCCTCGCAAGGGTCTTGAGTTGTCGATGTTGAAGGTGGGCCGTACCAGGCCGTCGATGGAGCCACGCCGCGGGCCATAGGCAGGTAAGTCTGGGTACCCCCATTCCCAGAACGCCGATAGTAGCCCCCGGGCCCAAGGTGCGCTCGAACTTGGCCTCGAGGCGAAGCCAAAGGGCAAGGGCGGAGCGCCGCGGTCCCTAACCACCTGCGGCCTTGGTCGATGCGTGGCGCTTGATGGGACGTGGGCGTCTCCGCTTTCCCACGTAGCCTCGGCAACCATTTGACTTGACTGGAGCCTGCTTCATGCAGAAAAGCCATCATTGCGTGGGGTCGTGGAGGCCGGGGTTTGGCCTCCCTCCGGCTATAAATGGGGGGAGGGGCAGAGCCCCCCTTGCTCATCTCCATCTTCTCGTTGATCGTCCTTCCTTCTCCTTCCTCGCCTTGCCGTCTTGCCGCAGCATCCATGGCGCCGACGAGAAGGTTCTCTACCGCCGAAAAGGGGAAGGCCCCCAAGGAGGGGCCTGGTTTGCCGCCGCCCAAGAGAGGCCGCGGTCGCCCCGTAAGTATGCCGCGACCCCAGCGGTGGCCCCTCAGGGGCGCAGGCGCACCTCTTCGGGGGGCAGGCGTCGCCTTAGGCAGCCGCGGCGGCGCTTCCTCTCGCGATGGGAGCCGCTGAGGACAGGGCGGCTCCTGCGACGAGGGAAGGCGCGCTGTGGTTGCCCGGCCTCCTCGACCGCGCTCCCACTCGGCTAATGCGTTCTCGAAGTTTGTCGTGTGGTCAGAGAGGCCCGCCGGCACCTGGTTCCCTCTCCCGCGCTCCTTCGCGGGTGCGCTGCCAACCGCGGGGCTTGATGGCCTCTGGCTGCAGGCTGACAGTTGCTGCAGCAGGGCCTCATGGGCGGGGATTGAAGTCACCGCCGCGGGCAACGTGTCCTTAACCCGCGGTTGGCAGGCGTTTGCCCGCGCGCGGGGCCTGAGCGGGAGGTGCACCCTCCACTTCAGGTACGATGGCCTCGCGACCCTCTATGTGAAGGTGTTTGGGGAAGACGGTCGTCGTGCGGGGTGCTGCCCAGAAGATGGCAGCGACGATGATGAGCTTGCCCTTGGCGACGGCCGCGCTACCTCCACCAGCGGCGGCTTCTCCTCCGGCGAGAGCTCCAGCAGTGGCAGCTACAACGAACCACCACACCGCCTGGCTCGGATCGGGGAAGGCGACGAGCCGTCGCGCCGCCGTGCCCCAGTGAAGAGGGAGGAAGGCCCGGACTAAGCTTGGGCGCCGCTGGAGCCTGGCCTCAGGAGCTGCCGCAGCCGTGCGGCCTGCTTTTGTTTTACCTTTCCTTTCTCTAGCATTTGAAATAAGTAGAAAGCCCTGCTGGGGTGTCTAATGAACCATGGCGCTTGCGCCACTATGCTATGTTTATTATCTTGATATTGTGCCATGATACCCGTGTTTTTACTAGGTGCGATTAGGGTGACTTAGCTCGGTGTGCTTGTAGTAGTCTCCCGTGTCGCGAGGGTGCACCTTTCCTGAGGTATCTCCCCAGGGCTTCCTTCCTGGCGACTCAGGAGCCGTCAATCCTCAGGAGATGTTGCACAACTACAGAGTTTTTAGAAGGCCTCATGAGGCATCTCGTCCTTCCTCACGCGAGCCCCCGAGCGTGGGTTCGTTGTGGCTGGTATGCCGCATCGCGCTGCCCGGAGGCACGAACTCAAGAGGGTGCACATGCTCACAAGCTCATTCGAGAGCGTCTCGCGAGGATTAAGGACGCCGGAGCTCTGGGCAACGAGGCTTCGACGAGGTGTGGTTGCGGGCGAGCCCAGGCGTACACACCTGCCTAGCCCCCATGCGCGGGACGCGCGAGGAGGAGCGACGGGCAACTGCCGCTCTTCCTGGGACAAGATTGGAAAGGCGAACGAACAAGGGAGAAAAATCCAATTCTGGCGAACGAAAGATGCGAAAACTCCAAATTTCATTCAAGAAGTCGAAAACCAGCTACAGAAAGCAAGCAAAAGAAAAGCCGCGTCCGGCACCTAGACTAGTCTTCTTGTCTTCCCACCAGCACGGAGCATGGGGCCTCCACTAGGACGTGGGTGGGAGCCCTCGTGAGGCCCAGGGGTGACCTCAGGAGACTCCGGGGCATGTACAACCCCAACTCATTATTACGTGAGAGTGTCACGAGCGGAGACCTTCACAGGCGTGGGGCCTTGCTTCATGGGTAGAACTTCCGGAGGTGCTGGATGTTCCAAGCGTTCTGGATGGGGATCCCGTCCTGCGTCTGCAGGCGCGCGGCGCCAGGCCTGGAGACACGGGCGATCCTGAATGGGCCCTCCCACATGGGCGAGAGCTTATGCAGCCCCTACCTAGAGAGCACCCGCCTCAGGACGAGATCACCCACCTCGAGCATCCTGGAGTGGACGCTGCGGCAGTGCTACCCCCGCAGCGCCTCCTGGTACCTTACCGCTCGGAGCGAGGCTTGGCGGCGGCGTTCCTTCCCCAGCACGAGGTCCACCCCCCGCGAAGCATCCTGGCATGCCTCGTCAAACGTCAAGACCTGTGCGGAGCGATGCCTGACCTCGTGAGGGAGAACCGCTTCTGCTCCGTAGATGAGGAAGAACGGAGTCTTGCCCGTCGGCTTGGTCGCGGTGGTGCGGATGGACCACAACACGGACTAGAGCTCGTCGAGCCAGCCCTGCCGTAGGCCTCGAGCTTCTTCTTGAAGGTTCTTGCTTTGAGGACCCTCAGGACCTCTGCATTGGCACGCTCAGCCTGGCCATTGCTCCTGGGGTGTGCCACCGAGGCGTAGCATATATGCATTCCAAGGTTAGCACAATATGTTTTGAAAAGGTTGCTGGTGAACTGCGAGCCATTGTCGGTGATGATACGGTCAGGAACCCCGAACCGGCTCACGAGGCCCTTGATGAACTTGATGGCCGAGCCAGCCGGGATGGTGCGGACGACCTCCACCTCCGCCCACTTGGTGAACTTGTCGATGGCGACGTAGAGGTAGCAGTAGCCCCCGGGCGCTCGAGGGAACGGGCCCAAGATGTCCAGCCCCCATACCGCGAACGGCCATGAGAGCGGAATGGTCTGGAAACCCTGAGCAGGCTGGTGGATCTGCTTGGCATGGAATTGGCAGGCTTCACAGGATCTTACCAGCTCGGTGGCATCATTGAGCGCCGTGGGCCAGTAGAATCTACTGCGGAACGCCTTGCCCACGAGGGTGCGAGATGAAGAGTGGTGCCCGCAGTCCCCACCATGTATGTCAGCCAACAGCTTGCGTCCCTGCTCCCTGGAGATGCACCGTAGAGAAACATCGTTCGGCCATTTACAGTAGAGCTCACCGTCCCGAATGCAGTATGTAGTGGCCTGGCGGGCCACACGCTCTGTGTCTTCCTCCTTCTCCGGCACGGCGCCCTGGAGCAGGTACGCCTTGAATTCCTCGGTCTAGCACCCCTCCTGAGGCTCGAGCGCGAGGAACAGGCAGACTCCCGAGGTCGGGCCGCGAGCTGGGGCGCCCGAGAGGGGTGCTGGGGGGAGCTCCTCCTGAGGCAATGCTGGTCCCGCGATGGAGGGGGCTGCCGATGGCTTGAAGAGCTGCTCCTAAAAGACGCCAGGCTCCTGAGGCAGGCGCCAAGACGCCCTCTTAGCGATGTCGTCCGCCTCCTTGTTCGTGCCGCGTGGCACGTGCTGCAATTCCAGGCCCAGGAATCATTTCTCCATTTTGCGTACCACCTCGAGGTATGCTTCAATGTGCTCGTCCTTCGGCTTGTATGCTTTGTTGGAGAAGTTGACGAGGAGCTGGGAGTCGCCCCTGATGGTGAGGCGCCTCACCCCCAAAGCTGCTACAGCCTTGGGGCCAGTGATCGGGCCTTCGTATTCCGCGATGTTGTTGGAGACCTTCTCGCCCTATTGGAAGCAGAGCTGCACAACATAGTAGAGCTTGTCTTGGGTGGGCGAGATGAGCACGGCTCCAGCGCCCGCGCCCTGACGCGCGAATGCACCGTCGAAGTACATGACCCAACCATCTGGGGCTTCGTCTTCGGGCAAGAGGGAGTGGTCCTCGCCTACTTCTCAGTCGGGAACGTTAATCCATTCCGCCACGAAGTCGGCGAGGGTCGCGCCCTTGATGATTCTGGTGGTGCTGAACTCCAACTGGAATGCCTGTAGTTCGATGTTCCATTCGGCGACCCTCCCCGCGGTGTTCGAGCTCCGGAGTACACTTTCAAGCGGGTAAGCTGAGACGACCTTGATGGGGTGGCCTTGGAAGTAGTGGCGCAGCTTTCGGGAAGCGACGAGGAGCACGAGCAAGAGCTTTTGCGGCATGGGGTAGCGCGCCCGCGCATCGCGCAGCACCGTGCTAACGAAGTACACCGGGTGCTCGACGAGGGAGGAGGCATCGGCGGGGTCTTGTACCTCCGGGGGCTGAGGGTCCTCAGGAGCCTTGTCATCCGTCAAGGCAGTCGTGGCCTCCGGAGCACTGTCCTCAGGAGTCTTGCTGTCGGGAGGATTGGCCGAGCTCCCAGGTGCGTCATCGACCGGCGGGGCAGCAGGGGCCTCAGGAGCGCCATCCTGAGGCCGCAACACCTCAGCCGGGGGCGAGGTGCTTCGCCGTGAGCCCTTGGTTTGGCGCTCCTCCCGCACCGCCACCAGCGCTGCGCTGGTGGAGTGAGGCGTGGCGGTCAGGTAGAGCACCAAAGGTTCAAGGGGACGTGGTGCTACCATCACCGGTGGGCTGGTGAGGTACCTCTTAAGGTCTTGGAAGGCTGCGTTAGCCTCCAGAGTCCACTCGAATGGTCCTTTCTTTTTCATCAGCTTGAAGAACGGGAGGGCACGCTCCCCCAGCTTGGAGATGAAGTGCCCGAGCGAGGTTACACAACCCGCCAGCTTGTGCATCTCCTTGAGGGTTTGTGGCGGGCTCATCCCTTCTATGGCCTTGACCTTCTCCGGGTTGGCCTTGATCCCCCTATGCGACACCAGGAAACCTAGCAGCTTGCCGGAGGGGACGCCAAACACACATTTCTCTGGGTTGAGTCGCAGGTCCACTTTGCGCAGGCTAGCAAACGTCTCCTCCAGGTCTTCAATAAGGGTCCTTGCCCCCCGAGATTTCACCACTATGTCGTCGAAATATGCCTCAGCGTTCCTCCCGAGCTGCCGGCCCGGAGCGATGTGCATCAGCCGCTGGAAGGTTGCTCTGGCATTATGCAGCCCGGACCGCATGCAGGTGTACTAGTACACATCGCATGGAGTCAAATAGGCCGTCTTCTCAACATCTTGCACCACAATCTTGATTTGGTGATAGCCCGAGAAGGCGTCCGAAATGCACAGCAGGTCGCACTCGGCGGTGGAGTCGATGATCTGATCGATGAGCGGAAGCAGGAAGGCGTCTTGAGGACAGGCCTTGTTGAAGTTGGTGAAATCGACACACATGCGTGATACGTCTCCAACGTATCTACTTTTTCTCACGCTTTTCCTCTTGTTTTGGACTCTAGTTTGCATGATTTGAATGAAACTAACCCCGGACTGACGCTGTTTTCAGCAGAACTACCATGGTGTTGTTTTCGTGCAGAAATAAAAGTTCTCGGAATGGAACTTTTATTGCGAGGATTTTTTATATCAATAAAGAGAATTTCTGGAGCCAAGACCTGCCGGAGAGGGGCACCTGGGTGGGCACAACCCACCAGGGCGCGCCCCCTCTCCTGACGCGCCCAGGTGGGTTGTACCCACCTGGTGGCCCCGCAGACCTCAACCCTGATACTATAAATTCCTATTTTTGGAGAAAAAAAATCAGGGAGAAAGAATTATCGCGTTCCACGAGACGGAGCCGCCGCCAAGCCCTATTCTTCCTTGGGAGGGTAGATCTGGAGTCCGTTTGGGGCTCCGGAAAGGGGGATCTTCGTTTTTCGTCATCACCAACCCTTCTCCATCGCCAATTCCATGATGCTCCCCACCGGGAGTGAGTAATTCCTTCGTAGGCTCGCTGGTCGGTGAGGAGTTGGATGAGATTCATCATGTAATCGAGTTAGTTTTGTTAGGGCTTGATCCCTAGTATCCACTATGTTCTTAGATTGATTTTGCTATGACTTTGCTATGCTTAATGCTTGTCACTTTGGGCCCGGGTGCCATGAACTCAGATCTGAACCGTTTATGAATTCATCATTATATCCATGTTTTAGATCCGATCTTGCAAGTTATAGTCACCTACTATGTGTTATGATCCGACAACCCCGGAGTGACAGCAACCGGGCCCACTCTCGGCGATGACCCTAGTTTGAGGAGTTCATGTATTCACTATGTGTTAATGCTTTGTTCCGGTTCTCTATTAAAAGGAGGCCTTAATATCCCTTAGTTTCCAATATGGACCCCACTGCCACGGGAGGGTAGGACAAAAGATGTCATGCAAGTTCTTTTAATAAAGCACGTATGACTATTTACGGAATACATGCCTACATTATATCGATGAACTGGAGCTAGTGCCGTATCGCCCTAGGTTATAACTGTCACATGATGAATATCATCCAACAATTCACCAATCCAATGCCTACGAATTTATCTTATATTGTTTCTGCTAAGTTACTACTGCTATCATCACTGTTACACTTGCTACAAAATTACTGCTATCACTGTTACCGTTACCATTGCTGCTGTTACTACTATCAAAACTATCAAACTACTTTGCTACTGATCACTTTGCTGCAGATAATTAATCTCCAGGTGTGGTTGAATTGACAACTCAGCTGCTAATACCTTCAAATATTCTTTGGCTCCCCTTGTGTCGAATCTATAAATTTGGGTTGAATACTCTACCCACGAAAACTGTTGCGATACCCTATACTTGTGGGTTATCAAGACCTTTTTCTGGCGCCGTTGCTGGGGAGCATAGCTATATTTGTTGAGTCACTTGGGATTATTATCATATTATCACTATGAAGAATCTGAAGGATCCAAAGACTAAGATATTTCCCTCAAAGACGAGGGGAGGTAAGGAACTGCCATCCAGTTTTGCTTTAGATTCACCTTCTATTATGAATAAACTTGCAACACCACCACATGCTATCAATTCTAATATGTCGCAAGTTATTGATGATGCTACTTCTACTACGAATGATGCTTATGATGATGCTAGTACCTTGCTTGATAATGACGATGTGCCACTTGGTGATTTTCTTGATGCACAAATTGCTAGAGTAATACTACATGATGTTGTTGAATCTGATGATGAGCTTGAAACTGAAACTCTTGAAACACCTGCTAGAACTAGCCTTCCTAGATATGAATTGCCTAAGGTACCGGAAGGTTATGTTATGAATGAGGAGACAACTACAGATATTCTTGCTTGTAAGGATAGAGATGATCCGGAGAAATTACTATGCAAGTATAAAGGAAAATCTCTGAATGCTAGAATGAAGTATGATCCTAAGTTTGCTACGTCATCTATCTTTATTGATGACAAGGACTATGAATTCTTTGTCGACCCAGAGTTAATTACTTTGGTTGAATCTGATCCTTTCCATGGTTATGAAACTGAAACTGTTGTGGCACATCTTACTAAGTTGAATGATATAGCCACCCTTTTCACTCATGATGAGAAGACTCGCTATTACTTTATTCTCAAATTATTTCCTTTCTCATTAAAGGGTGATGCTAAAACTTGGTACAATACTCTTACTCCTGGTTGTGTGCGTAGTCCCCAGGATATGATTTATTACTTCTCTGAAAAATATTTCCCTGCTCATAAGAAACAAGCTGCCTTACAGGAAATATTTAACTTTGTGCAAATGAAAGAAGAGAGTCTCCCACAAGCTTGGGGGAGGCTTTGCCAGTTACTTAATGCTTTGCCTGATCATCCTCTTAAGAAAAATGAAATACTTGATATCTTCTATAATGGACTAACCGATGCTTCTAGGGATTTCCTAGATAGTTGTGCTGGTTGTGTTTTCAGGGAACGAACTGTTGGACAAGCTGAAGAATTATTGAATAATATATTGAAAAATTATGATGATTGGACTATTCCTGAACCACCGCCTAAACCCACTCTGAAGAAGAGGGGTATACTATATCTCAGTCCCGAAGATATGCAATAGGCAAAGAAATCTATGAAGGAAAAAGGTATTAAAGCTGAGGACGTTAAAAATTTACCTCCTATCGAAGAAATACATGGGCTTAATACACCACCACTGCCTAAGGTAGTAGAGGTAAATTCTCTTATGAAGTTCAATGAAAATGATAATCCTCACATTATGCATCCTAGCCAATGCCTTTATGAGTTTTAAAACTACATTAGAAAGCAAGATCACTTCAATGCAAATGTTATGGAACAACTGAAATATAATTCTGATATGATTGCTCGCTTGAGTGACTTGTTATTTAGAATCTCAAATGATGTTAGAGGTGTTGGAAAACATGCTTCTATGCTTCAAACTTAGTTAGAGCAAGTTGCTAAATCACAAAGAGAATTACTTGATGAAATGAATCATAATATGCATGACTTTGCTGTTAGAGTTGCAACTAGAGGAGGTAAAATGACTCAGGAACCACTTTATCCTGAGGGACACCCAAAAAGAATTGAACAAGACTCACAAAGAAACAACACCACTCCACCTAGTCCTTCTAAAAAGAAAAATAAAAAGAAAAAGAAAAATGATAGGACTTTGCATGCTTCTAGTGAACCTGAAATAGAAAACCCTCCTGATAATGACAATGAAACTTCTATCTCTCATGATGAAGCTCAATCTGGTAATGAACACTCACCTAGTGATAATGAAAAAGATAATGATGAGGCTCATGAAGACTCTCAACCAAATAATGAAAAAGAACCAGACAATGATTTGAGATAGAACCACCTGTTGATCTTGATGACCCACAACCTAATAATAAAAGGTATGACAAAAGAGACTTTGTGGCTAGGAAACACAGTAAAGAAAGAGAACCGTGGGTTCAAAAACTTATGCCTTTTCCACCCAAGTCAACTAAAAAGAAAGATGATGAACAATTTGAACGCTTTGCTGAAATGCTGAGGCCAGTCTTTTTGCGTACTCGCTTGACTGATATCTTGAAAATGCCTCCTTATGCAAAGTATATGAAAGACATCATCACAAATAACAGAAAAACACCGGAAGCTAAAATCTCCACTCTGCTTGCTAATTAGACTTTCAAAGATGGAGTACCTAAAAAACTTGGAGATCCGGAAATACCAACTATACCTTGCTCTACCAAAAAGAATTATGTGAAAACTGCTTTGTGTGATTTAGGAGCTGGTGTTAGTGTTATGCCTTTCTCTTTATATAAATACTTGACTTGAATAAACTCACACCTACTGAAATATCTTTGCAAATGGCTGACAAATCAACTGCCATACCTATCGGTATCTGTGAGGACGTGCCCGTTGTTGTTGCTAATGTTACTATTTTGACTGACTTTGTTATACTTGAGATGCCCGAGGACGACAACATGTCGATTATCCTCGGTAGACCCTTCTTGAATACAGCAAGGGCTGTTATTGATTGCAATAAAAGCAAGGTCACTTTTCATATCAATGGTAATGAGCATACGGTGCACTTTCCGAAGAAACAATTCCAAGTCAATGGTATTAATGTTATTGAAAAATCTCCGACAATCACTATAGGAAGTTTTCAAATACCTCTACCTATTGTCAAAAATGAATATGAAATGCTTGTTGTTAGGGACATTCATATCCCCATTGAGGTAACTTAGTGATTTACGAAATTTCTTCGACTTCATGCTAATCGAAAGTGGTTGTTAATAAGACCTGATCAACCTTATTAATGAATCATTTTTGAGCGGTATGAAGTTGATGAATTTAGTAAGCACTACCCTCTGTCCCTACTTTTTATTCTCTGTTTTTATTAGTTAAATAAAATAAAATGCCATGTTTTGTCTGTTTTCTGAATTTTCCGTGCAAAAAAAAAGACCCAAAAATAAAAGTTCTCAGAATGCCATGAAAATTGACATGATTTTTTTCTGAATATTTCTGAACTGTTGGTGCAAATAATATCAGAGGGAGGTGCACCTGGTGGGCACAACCCACCTGGGAGCGCCAGGACCCCTAGGCGCGCCCTGGTGGGTGGTGGTCCCCACGTGGGCCCCCTAACTTATCTCTTTAGCCCACATCGTCACTTACCTCCAGAAAAAAATCTCCATTGCTCTCTCTCCCGTGTTCTTGAGCTCAAACCTACGGATTCTGATCTCTTTGCTCGAAGCTCCGTTTCTGAAACTGTTTTGGAGGATTGTTGCTTGGTATGTGACTCCACCGTTTGTCCAATTAGTTTTTGCTTTAGTGGTTTATACTTTGAATAATTAGCTACTCTTGGTGCTGCTGTAGATGTGCTTGCATGTTGAATTCTTAGTGTTCTAAGTTGTTTGAATGCTTGCTATGGCCTCTATGTATTCCTATGAGTAGTTGCTATCAATTTCATAAAGTTTTGTTGACAAATTGTTGACCCCAAAATTTTTATTTTCAGAAAATTGTACGCGAAATATCTTCAGGAAGTTCGTCTCTAAGAAGAACTCCAAGGGTGTTATTGGGGAGTCTTCTGACAGTGATCTCCACCCTAGGAGGTTGGCGGAGGTATGGCCGTGCGAATGGCCGCACACCCTGTTCCTGGAAGAGGCTGGAATTCTTCAGGAGTTCATGCAATATATTGCTAATGCCGGCCTCACCAACTTCATCGCAGATGATTGTGACCAGCACTGAATCCTCACAAACATCTTTGTTCAGAGTTTTACTTTCCTGCCTAGAAATAATCCTCCTGAGGTGAGCTTTGATTTATATGCTGAAAACCATCAGATACCACTTACTGAATTTTGTGACATATGCATGATCCCTTCTGATGGGAGCTTGGCTGAGCCTAGGCCGGCTGGGTTTGAGGACTTCTATCGCACTTTGACCGTGGGGGATGAGAGAGGGGTGTCAGCCACCACGGCTGTTAGCTTACACTTTCCTGCTATACATTATTTTGCTTTATTTGTTGCTAAGTGTTTGCTTGCTAGAAAGAAAGTAGGTGCGCTCAGCACACCAGACTTTGCTGTTTTACGCCGGGCACTGGAGGGTGACAACACTTATAGCTTGGGAGCTATTGTGGCCCGTCGCTTGCATCTTAATAAATTCCAGGGGGAAATACATGGTGGGATTTTTGCTACTCGTTTGGCGGCTCGCTTCAATGTTGAGATACGCCCTCATGATTACCCTCTGACCAAGGTTTACCTAGACCGTGCAGCCATGGAACACCATCACTTTCATGCACATGATCATCCTGATATTGCCATTCCTTATAACCTGGTCTTTAGCGTTAAAACTCATGATGTTATTCCATTGCCTGCACCTGCTTTGTTTGATTCTACTGCCAGGGGCGGATACCGGATTATGCCTGTGGACATCATCGCCTACCGGAACGCTCAGGCTGTTGCGGAGGCAGCACAGGTGGAGCTTCAGCAGTGGGATGAGTGGATGCCTGCTCCTCAGGATCCCTACTACCCTCCAGGCTACTGATCGATTACCAACTTAGGCCAAAAGCCTAAGCTTGGGGGAGTACATGTTTCTCACTGACATTACATTTATGTCTACATATCATTTTATTTATTGGTGCTCACACTCTTTCATTGTATCATCCATGCTTAGATTTATTTTCTTGCTTTCTTCTTGTGTGTTTGAAAAACTTTAGAAAAACCAAAAAAATTAGTTGTTTACTTTCTATGCATGCTTAGTAGTAGTACTAAAAAGAAAATCCAAAAAGATTTCCTTGTTCTTCTTTTGCTTGTTGGGAGCTTTCTCGTGTAAATAGTTTTTCTCGTTTTTGCTTTTATTCGCTTGTTGAAGAAAACCAAAAATTCCAAAAATATTTCCAGGTGTTTCTCTGAATTTCTTTTCTTTTTATTCGAGTTGTACCAAGGAGAAGACCACGATGAAAATGTTGAGTGGCTCTCATATGAATAATTGTTGAACTAATAAAGAGCACATTTTACCTTGTCTTCTCCCGTTGAATAAAATGTTTCCAGATTCCAGCTTAGTCCACGGCATTCTTGCACTATTATTATTTTCATATCATTCGGTCGTGCAAGTGAAAGGCAATAATGACGATATACGACGAACTGGCCGTGGCAGAGATAAACTGGTATGAACTCGACTTGTTCTGTTTCTGTAAATATGTTTAACCTAGTATCCATGATTCAGCCCATTATGATTAAACATGTTTGCAATGACAATTAGAGATTATAGTTTCTCATGCCATGCATAAGTAGCTGGGAGTTGATAATGATTTATCTTGGATATCCACATAGCGTTAAAATGATTGTGATGTAGTATGATGATATGGTATCCTCCTCTAAATGTTCGAGTGGCTTGACTTGGCACATGTTCATGCATGTAGTTGAATCAAAACCAACATAGCCTCTATGATATTCATGTTCATGGTGTTCATATCCTACTCATGCTAGTGTCCAATGTTACTTACGCATAATGCATGGTTATGATCGTTGTTGCTCTCTAGCTGGCCGCTTCTACATCTAATTGCTAGCCTTCGCCTGTACTAAGTAGGAACTCTAGTTGTACATCAAAAACCTTGAACCCAAAGTTATTCCACATGAGTCCACCACACCTACCTATATGCGGTATTACCCTGCCGTCCTAAGTAAATTTGCATGTGCCACCTCTAAAAACTTCTAAAAATTATCCTATCTTCCATGCTAAGCGGGTTATTCTCAGGTCGAGTGTTTATTCACTCGCCATCGCACGAGAAAAGGGCGGTAATAGGGATGCCCAGTCCCGAACTCAAAAATGCAAATAATTAAACAAAACTCCCCCGGGACTATTGTTGGTATGGACGGCACCCTTTGTTTCGGACAAGCTGTAGAGTATGATTGATGGTGGAGGGGGAGTAAACCTTTACTTTTATCGCTTGGGAACCGCCACTAACGTGCTTAGTATGGAAGATATTGATAACTGATGGTCGTGAAGTGAATGAGAAGGGTGCATGTCTCAAAATAATAATTTATCTCCGTTTTTAAAATTGAGGTCTGGCACCTCTACAAATCACTGCTTCCCTCTACAAAGGGACAATCTATTTACTTTTATGTTGTGTCACCACCTTCTAAAACAAGCGCCAGAAACTGAGTAGAGCACAGCTGTCATGATTTATGCACTGTGTGTAGCTAATGTTGGGTGCATCATGACTGGATCTTTTCTACCATGAATTACAATGTTTAGTCGCTGCTTGAACTTTGGAGGTGCTCTGCATTTATGTTTTGCGTTCTCAGAAAGGGCTAGCGAGATACCATTATTGTCATATTATATCATGGTTGTTTTGACAACGTGTTGCTGTTTGAGATATCTTATTATTGCTCGCTAGCTGATTATGTCATTGACATGAATCATTAAAATCTTTAAGAGTTATTGTTGACATGGTTAGTTATAGTGTTGGCTGAAAACCTGGATGCTGTTTAAGCTTATTTATGCAAACAAGAGCAAAAGAGTTCGTAAAAGTTTTTCTTTCTCACTTTCAGTTTATCAACTGAATTGCTTGAGGACAAGCAAAGGTTTAAGCTTGGGGGAGTTGATACGTCTCCAACGTATCTACTTTTTCTCACGCTTTTCCTCTTGTTTTGGACTCTAATTTGCATGATTTGAATGAAACTAACCCCGGACTGATGCTGTTTTCAGTAGAACTACCATGGTGTTGTTTTTGTGCAGAAATAAAAGTTCTCGGAATGGAACGAAACTTTGCGAGTATTTTTTATATCAATAAAGATAATTTCTGGAGCCAAGACCTGCCGGAGAGGGGCACCTGGGTGGGCACAACCCACCAGGGCGCGGCCCCCTCTCCTGGCGCGCCCAGGTGGGTTGTACCCACCTGGTGGCCCCGCAGACCTCAACCCTGATACTATAAATTCCTATTTTCAGAGGAAAAATTAGGGAGAAAGAATTATCGTGTTCCACGAGACGGAGCCACCGCCAAGCCCTGTTCTTCCTCGGGAGGGCAGATCTGGAGTCTGTTTGGGGCTCCGGAAAGGGGGGTCTTCATTCTTCGTCATCACCAATCCTTCTCCATCGCTAATTCCATGATGCTCCCCACCGGGAGTGAGTAATTCCTTCGTAGGCTCGCTGGTCGGTGAGGAGTTGGATGAGATTCATCATGTAATCGAGTTAGTTTTGTTAGGGCTTGATCCCTAGTATCCACTATGTTCTTAGATTGATGTTGCTATGACTTTGCTATGCTTAATGCTTGTCACTTTGGGCCCGTGTGCCATGAACTCAGATCTGAACCGTTTATGAATTCATCATTATATCCATGTTTTAGATCCGATCTTGCAAGTTATAGTCACCTACTAAGTGTTATGATCCGACAACCCCAGAGTGACAACAACCGGGCCCACTCTCTGTGATGACCGTAGTTTGAGGAGTTCATGTATTCACTATGTGTTAATGCTTCGTTCCGGTTCTCTATTAAAAGGAGGCCTTAATATCCCTTAGTTTCCAATATGGACCCCGCTGCTACGGGAGGGTAGGACAAAAGATGTCATGCAAGTTATTTTAATAAAGCACGTATGACTATTTACGGAATACATGCCTACATTATATCGATGAACTGGAGCTAGTGCCGTATCGCCCTAGGTTATAACTGTCACATGATGAATATCATCCAACAAGTCACCGATCCAATGCCTACGAATTTATCTTATATTGTTTCTGCTAAGTTACTACTGCTATCATCACTGTTACACTTGCTACAAAATTACTGCTATCACTGTTACCGTTACCGTTGCTGCTGTTACTACTATCAAACTACTTTGCTACTGATCACTTTGCTGCACATAATTAATCTCCAGGTGTGGTTGAATTGACAACTCAGCTGCTAATACCTTCAAATATTCTTTGGCTCCCCTTGTGTCGAATCTACAAATTGGGGTTGAATACTCTACCCTCGAAAACTATTGCAATCCCCTATACTTGTGGGTTATCAATGCGCTCCTTCCCGCCCTTATTGGGGACGATAACCGGGTTCGCCAACCATTCTGGATACCGCACCTCCCGAATGACGCCAGCCTCCTGTAGTTTGCGGGTCTCTTGGACGATGAACGATTGCTTCTCTCTGGACTGTTGCCGCGCTTTCTGTTTCACTGCGTGTGCATTAGGGCACACCCTCAAGTGGTGCTCGATTATCCCCCTCAGGATCCCGACTAGATCCTTGGGCTCCCATGCGAACACATCCTTGTTCCTGCGTAAGAAGCTGACCAACGCCTCTTCTTGGTCTGGAGGGAGGCCGGCGCCTATGGTGAAGGTGGAGCCCGATGCCCCGTCTTCATCAACCGGCACCTACTTCGTCTTAGCACGATCTTGAGAGAACAATTGCTTCTTCTTTGCTGGTGCAGCCCCCGGAGCTTGTGGGGCTCCCTTCTTGCTTGGCTGCGCGGCTGTCGTAGCCCTGAAAGCGTGCCTGAGGGCTAAGAGTGCATCCTTGTTGTCCCCTGCTACGGTGACGATGCTGCTGCTTCCCGGCATCTTCATGAGATTGTAGCCTGGGTGGGTCGCCGCCATGAACTTGGCCAAGGCCGGATACCCGAAAATGGCATTGTACAGCAGGCCGATGCGGGCGATATCGAAGTTGATGAGCTCGGTGCGGTAGTTGTCGCTGGTGCCGAAGGTGACGGGGAGGCGAATCTGCCCGAGGGGGTAGGTGGAGCCGTCGACGACTCCAGAGAAAGGCTTGGTGGGGCGAAGCCGGCCGTGGGGCACGTGTAGCAAGCCGAATGCCTCCACGGAGAGGACGTTGAGGCCGGCGCCGCCATCGATGAGGGTCCTGGTGACTGCTACGTTGCAGATGGTGGGAGTGCAAAGCATCGGGAGCGCGCCAGCGCCAGCCGTGGTCGCAGGGTGGTCACTGGAGTCGAAGGTGAGGTCGGCTTTAGGCGCCACCCAGCCTGGTGGTGCTCCCCGCTGTACGTGGGCGGCGCCCACCTGGCGAAAGAACTGCTTGGCGTGGCGGTCCGAGGGCAGCGCCTGCGAGCCGCCGAGGAGGGCCGCGACGGCGTGAGGTGCCGGTGCCGCGAAGCGTGCGATGAAGAGGCCACGCAGCTCCTCCCAGGAGGCCACTGAAGACCCTGGCAAGTCAAGGATCCAGGCGCACGGCGCGCCCACGAGGGCCATGGGAAGCCAGTTTTCCATGACCTTATCGTTGCCGCCGGCCGCCAAAACAGCCTTCGCATACGCCTGGAGAAAACCTGCCGGGTCTGCCACGCCGTCGTATCGGGGCGGCAGCTCCGGCCTGAACTTGGGTGGCCACTGCACCTGCCGTAGGGCGGGGGTGAAAGCTCGGAGGCCTACGGCTCCCCCGAAGGCACCCGTCGATCCGGTCAGTGGAGCAGGACTCGCCATGAGAGCCGAACAGTGGAGCGTGATACGTCTCCAATGTATCTATAATTTTTTATTGTTCCATGCTATTATATTATCTGTTTTGGATGTTTAATGGGCTTTAATATGCTCTTTTATATTATTTTTGGGACTAACCTATTAACCGGAGGCCCAGTGCCAGTTTCTGTTTTTTGCCTGTTTTAGAGTTTCGTAGAAAAGGAATACCAAACGGAGTCCAAACGGAATGAAACCTTCGCGATGATCTTTCTTGGAACAAAAGCAATCCAGAAAACTTGGAGTGGAAGTCTGGAACTCCGCGAGGCGGCCACGAGGCAGGAGGGGTAGGCGCGCCCCCACCCTCGTGGGCCCCTCGTAGCTCCACCAACGTACTTCTTTCGCCTGTATATACTCTTATACCCTAGATTGATCAGAGAGAGCCATGAAACAACTTTTCCACCGCCGCAACCTTCTGTTCCCGTGAGATCGCATCTTGGGGCCTTTTTCGACGATCTGCCGGAGGGGGAATCGATCACGGAGGGCTTCTACATCAATACCATAGCCTCTCCGATGAAGCATGAGTAGTTTACCATAGACCTTTGGGTCCATAGTTATTAGCTAGATGGCTTCTTCTCTCTTTTTGATTCTCAATACAAAGTTCTCCTCGATGTTCTTGGAGATCTATTCAATGTAATACTTTTTTGCGGTGTGTTTGCTGAGATCCGATGAATTGTGGATTTATGAACAAGATTATCAATGAATATTATTTGGTTCTTCTCTGAATTCTTATATGCATGATTTGATATCTTTGCAAGTCTCTTCGAATTATCGGTTTAGTTTGGCCTACTAGATTGATCTTTCTTGCAATGGGAGAAGTGCTTAGCTTTGGGTTCAATCTTGCGGTGTCCTTTCCTAGTGACAGTAGGGGCAGCAAGGCACGTATTGTATTGTTGCCATCGAGGATAAAAAGATGGGGTTTATATCATATTGCTTGAGTTTATCCCTCTACATCATGTCATCTTGCTTAATGCGTTACTCTGTTCTTATGAACTTAATACTCTAGATGCATGCTGGATAGCGATCGATGTGTGGAGTAATAGTAGTAGATGCAGAATTGTTTCGGTCTACTTGACATGGACGTGATGCCTATATTCGTGATCATTGCCTTAGATATTCTCATAAGTATGCGCTTTTCTATCAATTGCCCGGCAGTAATTTGTTCACCCACCGTAATACATGCTATCTTGAGAGAAGCCACTAGTGAAACCTATGGCCCCCGGGTCTATTTTACATCATATTAGTTTCCCATCAACTTGCCAATTTTTGTCGCCGTTCTTTTTATTTTGCAATCCTTACTTTCCAATCAATACAACAAAAATACCAAAAATATTTACTTTACTATCTTTATTAGATCTCACTTTTGCGAGTGACCGTGAAGGAATTGACAACCCCTTTATCGCGTTGGTTGCAAGGTTCTTAATTGTTTGTGCAGGTACTAGGTGACTTGTGCGTTGTCTCCTACTGGATTGATACCTTGGTTCTCAAAAACTGAGGGAAATACTTACTCTACTTTGCTGCATCACCCTTTCCTCTTCAAGGGAAAACCAACACATGTTTACGAGGTAGCAGAGCGCAGCAGACGTAGGGGCGGATCTTCGATGCACCCCTACCTGGCGCGCCAAATGTCGGATTCCGGGCTCCGCAGACCCTGGATAGATTCGAATCTGGGGTGCGTGTGAAGAACTCAAGCTCCCCGGTCTACCAACTCGCTGATCCCACGACCTAGCTTGATGTATTGAAAGGAAATGGAACAAGGAAGTTTTCCCAGGTTCGGGCCACATTGCGGTGTAAAACCCTACTCCTGCTTTGTGGTGGATTGGCCTCGAGGTGGGCTGAGGATGAACTAGTACAACGGAAGAACAACATTAGGAGGTGTGTTCTTGAGATGGTGAGGGAGAGGATAATCTAAATCATCTGTCCCCGTCTAGATGGTGGCTAGGCCCTATTTATAGTGGCCTTGGTCCTCTTCCCCCAAAACGAAGGCGGAAAGGGATCCCACAACGGCCAAATTCAAAGGGAGACAACTAGTACATCTTATCCTGACAAAAGGTAGTCTTCGCCTGCAAAGCTTCTGGTCGTGATGCCGTGGTGGGCTCGGCGATGACCTCCGTCCTGTCGTCCTGGCGGTCTTGGTCTTGTTGCATGGAAATGGAAACCATTGGCTGATTCCTTAGGACTCCGCGCCTGCGCTTGCCTCCTTAGCACCAAAGAGGAAACGGCTGTACTGCGCTCGCTGGCGCCCTCCTGGCCTTGGTCGTCATGGCTTGCGTCATCCGAACCTCACGAGGTCGAGGTTTCATAGAGATCTCCGCCCCTCAGGAGCCATCCTAAGGAGGCCGCTCCTTCTGGGGGTCTTGGCGTCGCCCGCCTCGCGAGGCTTGGCCCCTCGCGAGGGTCTTGAGTTGTCGATGCAGAAGGTGGGCCATACTAGGCCATCGATGGAGCCACGCCGCGGGCCGCAGGCAGGCAAGTCTGGGTACCCCCGTTCCCAAAACGCCGACAACCCTCGCCTTGTTTTCGATTTGTTCTGGTGTGCGGCTAGCATATCTTATAGCTTCACGAGCACGCTTTCGCCCTACAATATTTTTATGAGAAATTAATTTAAGTGGTCAAACAAAAATATATAGGGCACACAGTTTTGCCTCATGATTTATATTGGGAGCTTTCTCCTTGCTCCAAGCACTCAACGGATGTGAGCATACACCTAAATGATCTTCGATTTAGATCTGAAATTGTACATATGATAAATCTTATCATCATCAGGTAAGCAATACGAATAAAAAATGGTATGCACAGGCGTGGTAGCCAAAAAAGTACAAATCAAAACATAATTAAAATTTCATAGCATTTCACAAGAACCTATCATAACAAGCAGGGCTAATATTACGCTTCATAACTTGCAGCTGGTGCTAGGAAAACAAAATACATTGACAGCAAAATGCCCAACAATAAAGTATGAAGCATGTTGCACTTATAAATCTCTTCTTACAATTAGTAACCTCTAACTCGGTGCACATAATAAACATTCAACACTTGTGATTCCTTTAATACTAAAAGTTCTATTTCACAATAAGTGGTGACTTGGGAATAGAAGACAGTTCCATGTGTTACCACCATCATTTATGAAGGAAATATGCCCTAGAGGCAATAATAAAGTTGTTATTTTATATTTCCATATTCATGATAAAGGTTTATTGTTCATGCTATAATTGTATTGATCAAAAACTTAAATACATGTGTGAATACATAAAAAAATACCGTGTCCCTATTAAGCCTCTACTAGACTAGCTCGTTGATCAAAGATGGTTAAGATTTCCTAACCATAGACATGTGTTGTCATTTGATAACGGAATCACATCATTAGGAGAATGATGTGACGGACAAGACTGATACGTCTCCGTCGTCTCTAATTTTCCAACGCTTTTCCTCTTGTTTTGGACTCTAATTTGCATGATTTGAATGAAACTAACCTGTACTGACGCTGTTTTCAGCAGAACTACCATGGTGTTGTTTTTGTGTAGAAATAAAAGTTCTCGGCTTGGAACAAAACTTTGCGAGGAATTTTTATACAAATAAAGATAATTTCTGGAGCCAAGAACCACTGGAGGGGGGCACCTGGGTGGGCACAACCCACCAGGGCACGCCACCCCCTCCAAGCATGCCCAGGTGGCTTGTCCCCACCTGGTGGCCCCGCAGACCCTGAAACCGACGCTATAAAATCCAATATTTCCAGAAAAAATCAGGGAGAAAGAATTATCGGGTTTCACGAGACGGAGCCGCCGCCACCTCCTGTTCTTCATCGGGAGGCAAGATATGGAGTCCGTTTGGGCTCCGGAGAGGGGGATCTTCGATCTTCATCATCACCAACCCTTCTACATGGCCAATTCCATGATGCTCCCCACCGGGAGTGAGTAATTCCTTCGTAGGCTCGCTGGTCGGTGAGGAGTTGGATGAGATTCATCATGTAATCGAGTTAGTTTTGTTAGGGCTTGATCCCTAGTATCCATTATGTTCTGAGATTGATGTTGCTATGACTTTGCCATGCTTAATGCTTGTCACTTTGGGCCCGGGTGCCATGATTTCAGATCTAAACCGTTTGTGTTATCACCATTATATCTATGTTCTAGATCCAATCTTGCAAGTTATAGTCACCTACTACGTGTTATGATCCGGCAACCCCGGAGTGACAATAGTCGGGACACTTCCCGGTGAGGACCGTAGTTTGAGGAGTTCATGTATTCACCGTATGTTAATGCTTTGTTCTGGTTCTCTATTAAAAGCAGGCCTTAATATCCCTTAGTTTCCAATAGGACCCCGCTGCCACGGGAGGGTTGGACAAAAGATGTCATGCAAGTTCTTTCCATAAGCACGTATGACTATTTACGGAATACATGCCTACATTATATTTATGAACTGGAGCTAGTGCCATATCGCCCTAGGTTGTAACTGTCACATGATGAATATCATCCAATGAATTCACCGATCCAATGCCTATGATTTTCCTACATATTGATCTTGCTAAGTTACTGCTGATGCTATTACTATTATCACTGCTACAAAATCATCGCTATCACTGTTACCGTTACTATTGCTGTTGCTACTACTATCAAAACCATCATACTACTTTGCTACTGATCACTTTGCTGCAGGTAATTAATCTCCAGGTGTGGTTGAATTGACAACTCAGCTGCTAATACTTACAAATATTCTTTGGCTCCCCTTGTGTCGAATCTATAAATTTGGGTTGAATACTCTACCCTCAAAAACTGTTGCGATCCCTATACTTGTGGGTCATCAAGACCTTTTTCTGGCGCTGTTGCCGGGGAGCATAGCTATATTTGGTGAGTCACTTGGGATTAATATCAAATTATCACTATGAAGAATCTGAAGGATGCTAAGACTAAGATTTTTTCCTCTAAGACGAGGGGAGGTAAGGAACTGCCATCTAGCTCTACACTTGATTCACCTTCTGTTATAAGTAGACTTGCAACACCACCACATGTTATCAATTCTGATATGTCGCAAGTTATTGATGACACTACTTCTGCTATGAATGCTACTCATGATGATGCTAGTACCTTGCTTGATGATAATGTGCTACTAGGTGAATTTCTTGATGAACAAATTGCTAGAGTAAGACAGGATGAAATTGTTGAGACTGATCAAGATCTTGAAACTGAAAATCTTGAAACACCTATTAGAACTAGTTCTCCTAGATATGAATTGCCTAAGATACCGGAAGGTTATGTTATGGATGAGGATACCACTAGAGACTTTCTTGCTTGCAATGATAGGGATGATCTTAAGAAACTATTATGCAAACTAAAAGAAAAATCCTTGAATGCTAGTGAAAGGATCGAGATGGACCTAGAGGGGGGGGGGGGTGAATAGGTACAATTACAAATTTTAATTGTTACTTAGCAATTTTAGGCAAATAATTCGGAATATGAAAGTGAGCCTAACAATTGAAAGTGTGATGCTAAGAGCTAAGCAAGGTAAACAAGTAACACAAGTAAGTGAGTAAGCAAGCACAAATATGATATAAGTAAAGACTAAGAGACAAGTAACCACAAGTAGGAAGTTAGGGTTAGGAATAATAGCACTCCGAGAGAAGAGGATGTATGCCGATGTTCACTTCCTTGGAGGGAAGCTACGTCACCATTAGAGAGGTGGATGTTACCACGAAGGCACACCAACGCCACGAAGGCTCACCCTATTCTCCCTTTGAGACAACACCACGAAGGCATTTCTCAACCACTAGTGGTAGACCTGGGGTGGTCTCCAAACCCTCACAAACTTTCCGGGGGTAATCACAATGGTCGATTCCTCTCCGAATGACTCCTACCGCCTAGGAGTCTCCAACCTCCAAGAGTAACAAGAACGATGGGGAAATGCTCAAGACTTGCTCAAATCACAAATTCCTTTGGTGCAAAGAAGGGGAAGGAGTGGATCTATCACTTGCTTGGACAACTTCTCACAAATGCTCTCAAATGCCGTTGGGGTCTAAGATTTGGTGCATGAGTGTGAGAGAGAGTGAAATGTGTTCTAGGGTTTGCTCAAAGTGAATGGTCAACCCTATCCCATGGGGGAAGAGGGCTATATATAGTGTGGGTGCAAATATGGTCATTGTAGTGTAAGTGACAGGGTAGGCCGGACGTCCGGGACAGGGGCCGGACATCCGGCCTAGCGTAGTACTTGTGAAGTGAAGCAGAAAGCAGAGGACAAAACAGAGGGGCTGGACATCCGGGGCAAAGCCAAGACATTCGGCGAGACTGGAAGACCCAGACATCCGGCAAGATGGCCGGACATCCGGGGAGTTCACAGAACAGATCTGCTCACTGGATAGCACAAGCCGGACATCTGGGTTGGGAAGCCCGGAAATCTGGGGAGCAAGGAGAGCCCGGACATCCGGCATGGAGGGCCGGACATCCGGAAATAAAAACCAGCAGAGATGCTCTCTGGACAGCAGGGTCCCGGATATCCGGCGTGCAGGCCGGATATCCGACAAACGGCCCGGACATTCGGCTTGGCCAGAGACAGAACTTTAAGCACAAGAATATTTGAGAGACCCTAAGATTTGAAGTTAGGAATTTAGTGGCATGAGCAAGTCCTTCACTAACCCTATCGATCCCCTCTTAATAGTGCGGGATCCTATACTCAAGAAATCAAATAGGCAATCTTTTTAATACTTCTTCCTTGAGTAAAATCAACTCCTTATGTTCATGATCCACACACCTTTGATGATCCGGGGACTAACACTTGAGATTCACTTGACGAACATAGTTAGTCCCCTACATGTATATTGTCATCAACATCAAAGCTTGATGTAAGGGCATGATTGCACTTTCAATCTCCTCCTTTTTGTTCGTTGATGACAATCATACATGTAGTATCATAGATAGAATAAATAGATTTAGCATTGTAATTCATGAGAGCATAATACAATATATGTTCCTATTTGCTTTAGCTCCCCCTCATTGTGTGCATAAGATGATTATGTTAGAATGTACTGCACAAATTCTCATGGTAGCATATGTAACTCAAAAAATAGGAAAGTAGGACAAGCACACATGAAACAAACACAACAACAACCCATAGCCACAAGGATAACAACATAGTCTCATACGATTAAGTACCATATGTAGCATACATAGAGAGTTTTAATAATAGCGACCACAAATAGCAACATATAGCATGACACTTTAGCCAATTAAGATACTACTTCTCCCCCTTTGACAGCAACATGCAAAAAGGGGCGAAGAATGAGAAGAACAACACTAAAATCACTCCTGGCGGATGTCATCATCATCAGTGATGCCCTCAAAGAACTTGGCGTACTCATCACGAGACGGGGAACCGTAGGTGGAAGAGAACGGTGCCACGGGAATAGGATCATCGTCGCTCACGGGACTCCCACGGTCACGAAGGCGCTGCTTGAGCTGGTTCTTGGAGACGATGAGGCGCTTCTGAACATCATGGTTTTGGTGACAGTTAAAAGTGATAGCCTTCATAATAGCAGACTGAGCCTTGCCCAAGAACGAGGCAAGACGTCCACGAGGCGCGACCGAGGAGGAAGGCACGGAGGAACCCGTGGGCTGAGACCCACCAGCAGACTTCCTAGGCTGACGAGGTGCAGCAGATGGCGCAGGAGCTGCCATGCACATATGAGTAGGAGGTTTCCAAATGGGATGCACAGCAGTCTTTGCAACCTCAAAGGGAGCAGTGTGATCAATTAGTGCCTGAATGAATGGAGCATGAGGGAATTGGCACGTCTGGAGAAAGCTATAGACACGGATCTCATGCCAAATGTAATGGGCTGTGTCAAGAGGCTCGGTAGGCTTGTCATGCATATGAACCATCAAGTCAATGCAGTATAGAGAGTGCGAAGCACACACTGATAGAGAATGTAGTAAGGAGACCTGAAGATGGATACCTCATTGGGTGGATACCCACGTTCCTCCGAAGTGAGATGAGTGATAGGCTTAACAAGAGGCATGCAATCATCAATCCCTTTGGGATTTTGTAGTGGATCCAGACTGTGGATTTTATGTCCAACCCCGGAAAGGCCCAAAATCTGAACAAAGCGCTCATAGGTGATGCTCAGCATAGTATCGTCGGTCATCCAGGTGAGAGAGTTGTTTGGGCCAAAGAAGCAGGTGCCATAGAACTGAAGGATGGCAGCTTCATTCCAATCACACCTAAAGGTCATTGCTGGACCGAGAGTCATATCATCAATGATCTTGACCGCGTTGTCAGGGAACATGGAAGGATGATCACGCATGAATTGAAGATCCAAGTATTTGTGAGGAGAAAGTCCATGACCGCGGACGAAGCTAGAGTAGAGATCCTGCTGCATGCGAGTATGGAACCGAGGATCCTCAGCATCAGCCACCATCTCATCTGGTTGGTATCCCGACGAAACTCAAGATATGGACCAGCCCCCACATTCTTGAAATCGTGAGTGGGGCGATCCCCGCTGAAAGGGATCTCCATGGAGATGTGGCGACCATGGACAACAGGCTTCGCAGAGCCACGGACCTAAGGCACGGGCGCCCTTCGGGTGCCCGGTTTTGACTGTCCAACAGAGCTCCTAGGGGCAATGTCATCCTCTTCCTCCCCAACATAGTCCTCCTCATCTGGATCAGAGGCCGACGGACTCGGTGATGGAGCCCGACACGACTTCTTGGGTCCGGTGGTGGTCTTCTTCTTCTTAGGCCGGACATGCTCCTCGGAGTCAGTAGAACCTTGCCGGCGAGCGACTGAAATGGATACATGATAGGGATACGATGAGAAGTAGCCCCCTGCCAAAAAATTATGAACAAGGATAAAGGAATTAATCTGTGGGGATGTGGATATTTTTGAACATGACCATAGAACAAGTCCTAGTGGTAGATCAAAACATCGACACGCCCATGGTTTAATTGTTTAGCCGAGTACATTGAGATGGAATTTGGGCTAGGCAAGTGACATCAAAACAATGGAGGGGCATATATATCAAGATAATCATGAGATTTTACGGAGAACCTAGAATAGTTGAGCCAAATGAAGAAGTAGGCAAGAATAGATAACAACCATACCCCAGGATGAAGGAGGAGGACCACATTGCTTGGTGCGCTCCATAAGGAACTCCGGCGGCTGACCATTGATTCAACGCCCAAATTGGCCCTTCCCGAGTGATGCACACCACAACCCAGGGAATGGATTGGGTGGGATTGTAGATCGGGAAGAGATGAAGGCGTGGAGAGGAGATCGGGGCCGGAGGATGGAGGAGATGGCCGGGGCGGGCCGGAGCACAGCCCGGCGGCGGCGGTGATGAGAGACAGGTGGGGGCAAGGCAAAGGGGGAACTACCCCAAATCCCGAGCCCTCCCCGTGTTTATGTGTCTGCGTGCGACGGGCCGGACATCCGGGGGCCAAGCCCGGATATCCAACGACAAGAGGTCAGAGAGCAAAATTCCAGGGCCTGGATGTCCGGCCACTGGAGGCGACCGAAGAGAGTTTGTCCAGCAGAAATCTGTCAGGGCCCGGATGTCCAGCAGAGGGGCCAGATGTCCGGCCACTGGAAAGAGATACCAACAGGGAGAAGATATTTTAAGGGCTATATAGTGATATTTTTGATATAGACTCCGCCAAGGAGATTTAGAGTTTGTAGAGATGAAGAGCTAAGAAATTTATGGCCATACTAGGATGCACAAAATAACCCAACAACATTAAGGGAAGAAAGATTCATATAAGCAATGCACGAGCACTGACCGAAGTCACCATGTTTGAGCATATGAGACATAGTACCGCAAAGATTGTGACTTTGAGTACATAGTCATGACTCCATCATTTAAAGCACCATAGTTCAAAAACCACGATAACTTTGAGAGTGTTTGTTCTATTTATGCATTATGTAGGGTGAGAGTACTCATGAGTTGAATGTCTCCCCCTAAATATATGCCTACATCAAGACAAGACATTAAGTAAATGCATGGATGGGTACTAGATTTCACATAATGTTGCCAAGCTCCAAGATACCAAGTTCACGCCTAAGTTGACAAAACCTTGCTTCATCCAATGGCTTGGTGAAAATGTCTGCAAGTTGCATATCTGTACCAACATGAGCAATATCAATGTCACCCTTTTCCACATGATCTCTCAAGAAATGATACCTAATATCAATGTGCTTGGTGCGGGTATGATCTTTGGGATTCTCAGCAATATTGATGGCACTTTCATTATCACATAGAAGAGGCACATGTCTGTAGGTGATACCGTAATCCTTCAAAGTTTGCCTCATCCATAGTAATTGAGTTGCACAACTGGCGGTTGCAATGTATTCGGCTTCGGCGGTGGAGAGGGCAACACAGTTTTGTTTCTTCAAGGACCAACTTACCAAGGAGCGTCCAAGAAATTGACATGCATTGGAGGTGGACTTCCATCCCACTTTGTCTCCAGCCCAATCCACATCCGTGTACCCAATGAGATCAAACTTAGCATCCTTGGGGTACCATAGGCCCAACTTTGGGGTGTGAACAAGGTATCTAAGAATATGCTTAACCGCCTTATTTGACTTTCCCTAGGGGAAGCTTGAAATCTAGCACACATGCATACACTGAACATGATGTCTGGTCTAGATGCACAAAGATAAAGCAATGAACCAATCATAGAGCGGTAAATAGATGGGTCGAAAGGAATACCATTTGTGTCTTTAGTGAGTACAATTTTTTGTTGGCATGGGAGTCTTACATGGGCTAGAATTCGTCATGTCAAACTTCTCTAGAATATCCTTGAGGTATTTTGTTTGAGACAAGAAAATCCCTTCTTGAAATTGTTGTATTTGAAATCCGAGGAAGAACTTCAAGTCCGCATTGAGTGACATTTCAAAGTTCTTGGTCATGGAAGCCGCAAACTTCTTGCACAAATTAATGTTAGGAGAACCAAAAATGATGGCGTCTACATATATTTGGCATAAGATCAAATCACCCTTGTCCCTCTTAGTAAAAAAGAGTGGGATCGATCACCCCTCTCACAAAACCATCATCGAGTAAAAACTTCTTAAGATGATCATACCAAGCACAAGGTGCTTGTTTGAGGCCATACAAAGCCTTGTGAAGTTTATACACATAGTCTTTGTGATCGGGGTCTAAGAACCCAGGTGGTTGTGATACATATACTTCTTCTTGTAGAGAACCATTAAGGAAATTACTCTTTACATCCATTTGATGTAATGTAAAACCATTGAAAGCAGCGTAGGCAAGTAAGATGCATATAGATTCAAGACGGGCTACGGGAGCAAAGGTCTCACCAAAGTCCAAACCTTCAACTTGCGAGTACCCTTGTGCCACTAACCTTGCCTTGTTGCGGATGATTACACCATTCTCATCTTGCTTGTTCTTGAAAATCCATTTTGTCCAATGACATTGTGTTCCGTAGTTGGTCTCTTGACTAATGACCACACTTGGTTGTGTTCAAAACTGTTCAACTCTTCTTGCATAGCAACGAGCCAATCATTGTCTGTCAATGCATCTTGCACCTTAATAGGCTCAACACTAGAGATAAACGAGAAGTGAGCGCAAAAGTTTGTCAAATGTTTACGAGTGACTCTACCTTACGATATGCCAGTAATAATTTGATCAACTTCAACACGACCGGCCACTCGGGGCATGATGGACGTTAGGGTCTCGCGAGGTTCAACTTCATGTCCATCATCCACATCCTCAACATATGGATCATTAATGTGTGGTGGAAGATCTTCTTCTTCATATTGCATTTGTTGAGGTTCATCATCAATGATTGCACTTTCTTGTTCTTGCCCTTCGTGATGATCTTGTTCTGGAAAATGATCATGATGAGGGACTTGATCATCTTCTTGTACTTGAACTATGGGCATTGGTTGAGCAATAGGAGCTTGTGGTGGTATGGGTGTTGAAGTGGTTTGATGATGGGTGAAACTTCCATCTTTGTCTTCGTCATCATGAGCACCCATGGGCAAAATATCTTGAGACGAATCTTCTTCACCTACATCACTTAGATCAACTTGCTCCCCATGGGAGCCATTAAATTCATCAAACACCACATCACAAGTTTCTACAACACATCCATTGGATTTGTTGTAGACTCTATAGGCGTGAGAGTTTGATCCATAGCCAACAAATATGCCCTCGGCTGTTTTGGATTGAAAATTTCCTAACCGTTCTCTTTTGTTGAGGATGAAACATTTGCACCCAAATACACGAAAGTACTTGACATTTGGCTTGTTCCCGGTTAGGAGCTCATATGGAGTCTTTTCCAATATTGTGCGAAGGAAGAGCCGATTTGATGCATGGCATGCGGTGTTGACAGCCTCGACCCAAAAACTATGTGGCGACTTGTATTCATCCAACATGGACCTTGCCATCTCCACAAGTGTACGGTTTCCTTTCGGCAACACGATTTTGTTGAGGCATGTATGGTGCGAAATATTGATGCTCAATCCCTTCATCACTAAGAAATCCTTCCAAGGTGTAGTTCTTGAACTCGGAGCCATTATCACTTCTTATTGCCAAGATTTCTTTGTCAAACTTCCGTTGTGCTTGCTTGGCAAAATCAATGAAGGTGATATTCGTCTCGTCCTTGGACTTGAGGAAAAACACCCATGTATATCTTGAGTAATCATCAACAATGACAAGTCCATTCTTTTTCCCACCAAGGCTATCCCATGAAGGAGGCCTAAAAAGATCCACATGAAGGAGATCCAAATGCCTCGAAGTAGACACGATATTCTTGGGTGGGTGCTTTGATTGATGTTGCTTCCCGGCTATGCATGCACTACACACACAATCTTTCTCAAAAGAGACATTGGTTAGTCCAAGGATGTGATTACCCTTTAAGAGATCTTGAAGATTTCTCATGCCGACATGGTCTAGCCGGCGATGCCATAGCCACCCCTTGTCGGTCTTGGCCATTAGACAAGTTGCATGGAATGTGCTCTCTTTCGAGAAATCAGCCGTGTAAAGGTTGCCATCCAACTCTCCAACAAAGGCCACTTCGAGAGTATCTCTCTTAAAGACATTCACATTCGTTAGTCCAAAGAGTGTATCATAACCAACAGAAGCCAATTGGCGAACGGAAAGCAAATGGTATTTAAGGGATTGGACAAGCATGACATTTGCAAGAGACATGTCATTAGTGATAGCCACCTTGCCCAACCCGAGTACCTGTCCTTTTGATCCTCCACCAAACATAATGCTCATAAATGGTTGACTAGCTTCCATGAAATCGTAGAGCAATTTGCTATCTCCGGCCATATGATTGGTACATCCACTATCGATCACCCATTTTACTCCACCAGAGAAAGTAACCTACACACAATTATGACTTGGTTAGAGGCACCCATTTTGCAATGGGACCTCTCAAGTTAGTCACAAGGGTCTTAGGTACCCAAATAGCATAAAACTGGAATGCATTTCGAGCACCAACAAATTTTGCACAAACTTCTCCATCCTTAGTTTTACGAAGTACATAGGATGGAGGCATGCCCCTTGTTGAGAGTGGGCATGCCCCTTGTGGCCTTCCCACTCACAACCTTACCTTTCTCCTTGTGCCCTTCTCGTACAAACGTTTCTTTTAGAGGAGTGGTTGATACGTCTCCAACGTATCTATAATTTTTTATTGTTCCATGCTATTATACTATCTATTTTGGATGTTTTATATGCATTAATATGCTAATTTATATGATTTTTGTGACTAACCTATTAACCTAGAGCCCAATGCCAGTTCCTGTTTTTCCCTTGTTTTAGAGTTTCACAGAAAAGGAATACCAAACGGAGTCCAAACAAAGTTCTCCTCGATGTTCTTGGAGATCTATTCGATGTGATACTCTTTTGCGGTGTGTTTGCCGAGATCCGATGAATTGTGGATTTATGATAAGCTTATCTATGAATATTATTTGAATCTTCTCTGAATTCTTATATGCATGATTTTATATCTTTGCAAGTCTCTTCGAACTATCGATTTGGTTTGGCCAACTAGATTGTTTTTTCTTGCAATGGGAGAAGTGCTTAGCTTTGGGTTCAATCTTGCGGTGCTCGAGCCTAGTGACAGAAGGGGAACCGACACGTATTGTATTGTTGCCATCGAGGATAAAAAGATGGAATTTTTTATCATAATGCTTGAGTTAATTCCTCTACATCATGTCATCTTGCTTAAGGCGTTACTCCGTTCTTTATGAACTTAATACTCTAGATGCATGCTGGATAGCGATCGATGTGTGGAGTAATAGTAGTAGATGCAGAATCGTTTCGGTCTACTTGACACGGACGTGATGCCTATATTCATGATCATTGCCTTAGATATCGTCATAACTTTGTGCTTTTCTATCAATTGCTCGGTAGTAATTTGTTCACCCACCGTAATAATTTCCATCTTGAGAGAAGCCTCTAGTGAAACCTATGCCCCCCCGGTCTATTTTACATCATATAAGTTTCCGATCTACAATTTCAGTTTCCTATTTACTTTCTTTGCAATCTTTTACTTTCCGTTCCATAAACCAAAAATACCAAAAATATTACTTTACCTTTTATCCATCTATATTATATCTCACGTTGCAAATAACCGTGAAGGGATTGACAACCCCTTTATCGCGTTGGGTGCAAGTTGGTGTTTGTTTGTGCAGGTATTCGGTGGCTTGCGTGTTGTCTCCTACTAGATTGATACCTTGGTTCTCAAAAGCTGAGGGAAATACTTACTCTACTTTGCTGCATTACCCTTTCCTCTTCAAGGGAAAAACCAACGCAAGCTCAAGAGGTAGCAGGAAGAATTTCTGGCGCCGTTGCCAGGGAGATCTACGCCAAGCCGAGACATACCAAGTACCCATCATAACCTCTCATCCCTCGCATCACATTATTCGCCATTCGCCTCTCATTTTCCCCTCCCCCACTTCTAAAATGATTTTTCAAAAGATTCGCCTTTTCTTCGCCCCTGTTCCGTTCGTCTTCCTCGCTTGCTCGTTTGCCAGATGCCACCATGTCTGAAACTGGGGAGGTTATCGCTGAAAATCTTGAGGAGAAACTTGAAACTTGCTCTTTGGATCCCGGAACTGAAAAGCTTCCTAATTACAAAACTAAAATCTTTCGTATAGGAGATGGTAATATTATTGGGAAAAGTGTTATCCAAGAATTCTTCGATTGTACGGGATCCTTGCCTATCAATAAAAGAACTATTCTTCTTGATACAAATTGTTATGCTGATGCTATTGTTATGCTTGTTGAGAAATTAGAAAGAAAATTTGTGCATCTTCATCCTGCTTTGCAAACAGTGTTTTATGAACTTCCTAATATCAATCATCCTATAGCTAAAAAGATTGCCACTATTATCCTCATGCGTGAACTTGATTTTATAATAGAAGAAGCTAGGGATATTTTTTGTTTCTATAAAAAGGATTTGGAACACCCTCCAATTATAGGCATCCTCCATGATTGTAACACCCCGGTGTAATGATGCTACAGTAACCCCTGGGGTTAAGTTAATCATTTTGCTCAACAAGTGTTCGATCATCATTGTCTCCTCTCTCTTTCAAATTCCAGTTGAATTCAATTTCAAATTATGAGTGAAATTCAAAATGCTCAAACATGAAAACTAAAATGTTCATCATGTGCCAAATAATCAACAACTAATATTGGTGGTGAACCAACATTTTTGCAAAGGGTTTGAGTGGCCTAAACTACTTAAAGCAGTGACCTAAGCAATAAATTAAATGCCTTTTTAATTTATAAAATTGGCAAACTATTTCAAAAGTCTCACAATATTTTTGTGGCAGTGCACTTTAACTCAAGAAATTGTTTTGGCCAGTGGCATAATTTTGCAAGTCATTAGTGGCTAAAAGAAAATGCAAAAGCTACAAAAAATAGAAAAAGGGAACCCCCCTACCCCTGGGCCTAAGGCCACAGAGACAGGCCCAGCTGGCCAGGCCCAGTTCCCCTCCCCGGTCGCTCTCCTTTCCCTTCTGTTCCCCCGGTGCGCGCCGCTACAGGGGCTCGTCGCCGTCCGACCACCTCGCCGTCCCCGCCGAACGGGATAAGGCCTCCACCGCCCCGACGCCTCGGCCCCCTCGCCTCCCACTCGTCTGCCACCCCACTCACCTCGCCCCTCGCTCTCCAGATCCCCTTCTCTCTCTCCCTCTGCTTCGTTTTGGAGAGGAGGCCGACGCGGTCGCCGCCGTGCCTCGCCCGTCCTCGCGGCTACCGACCTCGCCGCGCCTCGCCAACCTGTCGGGGAGCTCCGCCATCGTCCTCTCCATCGACCGGTGGCCTCAGCTAGAGTTGGGGAGCACCGAAGCGCCGGATCCCTTTTCGTCCACGTCTCCGTTCGTCACCGCCCTTCTTCATCTCCGGCACCGTCTCTGCTGCTACTAAACCTCCGAGGGCCACCGTGCGTGCCGCAAGGTGAGCCCCTATTCGAACGCGACCAGCCGTGACCAATTTGGCGCCCCGTAGGCTTTCCCAACGCGCTCCCGAACGCCGCTGTCGCCTCTGCTCGCCGCTGGCGATGCTCCGGTCGTCCCCGACGCCGGTCGTCGTCACCACCGTGTGCGCGGCGCCGGGCCCCGCCCTTAGGTCCAAGCCGCAGGTCTTGAGGCCCCCTGTAGCGCGGCCCCGGCCAACTCCGGCGAGGCGCCGCCGTTGCCTTGGTCGCCGGAGCTCTCTCCGGCGCCGGCACTGACCTGGCACAGGCGGGGCCCACCTCTGGGTCGCTGCCCGTGGGCCCCCCTGGACCCAGCTGACGACGTTGACCGTGGTCAACTATGCTGACTGGGCACTCAGTGCCACTGACACACGCCCCCGCCTAATTAACCTAATTAAATATTTTCCTAGATAAAAATAATTAGCTAAACTAATTAGTCACTGACATGTGGGGCCCAACTGCTAATTAACCCCCTGTTCAATTAAAATAACCCACTGTTAGCCCTCTGTCTATGACATGTGAGACCCACTGGTCAGTTTGACCAGTCAGCGGGTCTATTGACCTGCTGATGTCATGCTGACACTCTGCTGACGTCATAATTCCTTTTCTGTTAATTTAAATAATTCCAGAAAATGGTTTAATCTTTGAAAATTCATAGAAAATAAACCGTAGCTCGGATGAAAAAGTTTTCTATATGAAAGTTGATCAGAAAAATGAGCCGAACCCGAATACGCTACCCACATACCTGTCAGATGCCTCTAACTATCTGAACATGGAACATTCCCCCTCCGGTCATCTGTGTGACACAGGTCCGGAACCGGGAATACTTTCCCGGTTGAATTCCTCCTTCACCTTTATTGTGCAGCCATACGTTAGGTCACACCCGGCACAACATATTGCCACGTCAAGCTTTGTGATGCTATGTTTGCTTTATATTTACTGTTTCTTCCCCCTCTTTTCTCCGGTAGACCCCGAGACCGATGTCGCCCCTGTGATCGACTACGTCGACGACGACCCCTCCTTGCCAGAGCAACCAGGCAAGCCCCCCCTTTTGATTATCCTGATATCAACCATTCCATGCTCTCATGCTTGCATTAGATTTTGCTACTGTTATTGTTTGCTCCTATTCTGATGCATAGCCTGCTTTTGGTAACCTGCTCATTGTACCTTACCTGCTTATCCTAAACTGCTTAGTATAGGTTGGTTAGTGATCTATCAATGACCCCCACCTTGTCCTTGTTGCCCCTGCTTCATCATCGAAGACCTGATCAACGGGATCAAAGACCAGGCCCCGACACCGCACATCACTTTTCCCTTAGTTGCTCGACACTACTGTGTTACTATCGAGTGCCGGGGGTGAGACCTCATTAGCACTTCTGATGTTACCCTGTAGTGTAGCTATTCGGTCGTGGTCATCGTGGGTGATTCCGCCTTAACCACTTCCAATACGACTCTGTCGTGCAACCCCTCAAGTGTGAACTTCGAGGGTGGTTCCTCTTACGTTCACCTTGATGATTACATCGAGTGGAATCCGTCAAGGGTGATTCCTCAGGTTTTCCCCTTGGTGTTAGACACACGGTTACTATGGTTACTATGAATTTACACTGAACCCTGTTACTAAAGACGGGTAGGCCCTGAGGGGTACCCGCGCGAGCATATTTGCGAGTGATGAGGAGTCGGGTTGGCCTGGAGGGTGCCCGCGAGATAATTACGAGGCGTGGCTGGGCATTCCTAGCCATTCCGCAAGTCCTCGAGACGGGGCACTGGGGTCACATCTTTCGTGAGTCTCTGGTTGTTACTGCGCGTTCCTAATCCACTATGATTTGGATATTTGATCTGAGGGGCCTCTGGCCTGATAGCAGTAACCATCATGTGGGCATAGTATGGGCGTTCTGCGTTGTATGCCTCAGCCGAAGCTTAATAGACGTCAGCGACTGAGTGGCGCGCGACGGGTTGGACTGCGTAAGCTCCTGCCTTTTTGAAGGAGGTAGCTAGGTCTGCTCACCGGCCGCTTTCGCAACGTGCAGGAGTTCCCGGGGCGATGGCCCATGACCCCTGGGGGCATAGGTTTAGTCCGGCGTGCTGACCTCTCTATTAAGCCTAGGCCGGGTTGCGGCGTATTGTTTGGCCGAGGCCGGGCATGACCCAGGAAAGTGTGTCCGGCCGGAGTTAATCGAGCGTGGTGGGTAAGTTGGTGCACCCCTGCAAGGAAGAAAACATCTATCGATAGCCTGTCCTACGGTAACGGACACTTGGAGTTGTATCCCGATCGATACAACTAGAACTGGATACTTGAGATGAGACATGGATATGAGGTGATAATTGGATAGTATGGCTCTGGGATTGCTTTCTCGCAGGGAGTCGAGAAAGGATCTCTGGCCAAGGTTGATAACGCTACTACTACTTTAGTTATGCTACTCTACTCCCTCCTGTTGCTGCAAGATGGTGGTTTCCAGAAGATGCTAGTCTTCGATAGGACTAGGCCTTCTCTCTATTCTGGCATTTCTGCAGCCTAGTCCACATATACAGCCTTCCTTTGATAATGTTGCATATGTATTGTAGATCCTTGCTTGCGAGTACTTTGGATGAGTACTCACGGTTGCTTTGCTCCCCCTTTTCCCTCCTTTTCCATTATTCTCGGATGTCGCAACCAGATGGTGGAGCCCAGGATCCAGACGCCACCTTCGACGACAACTGCTACTACACTGAGGGTGCCTCCCACTGCGTGGAGGCCGCCGACGACCAGGAGTAGTTAGGAGGCTCCCAGGCAGGAGGCCTTGCCTTTTCGATCGATGTTTCTTTTGTGCTAGCTTTCTTAAGGCAAACTTGTCTAACTCATGTCTGTACTCAGATAATGTTGCTTCCGCTGACTCTTGTGTATTCAAGCTTATGTATTCGAGCCCTCGAGGCCCCTGGCTTGTAATATAAAGCTTGTATTATTTTAATGGTGTCTAGAGTTGTGTTGTGATATCTTCCCATGAGTCCTTGATCTTGATCGTACACATTTGCGTGTATGATTAGTGTACGATTGAATCGAGGGCGTCACAAGTTGGTATCAGAGGCGACTGCCTGTAGGTAGCCCCCTTTCCAACTCCTTGGCCGAAGTTGAGTCTAGTCACTGAAAAACTTTTACTAACATGGCTGTGTGGCTTACGGGCCCACGTCGCCAATTGGGCGGTATTAGGATCTTTTATTCCTCGTCTATACTCTGGGACTCTGATCTCTCTTCCATTCGGGTTAAACGGTTTTACTAACTCTAACATTAGGATCCCGTGACCACATTCACCCCAAAGTTGGATAAGCCATAGTTATTCCTTAGAATAGCATTCTGAATAGTACACACACTGTCGTGTTGACTACTAAGTGGTATCCTTCGTACCTCTTTCATTATGCATGTTTCATCATGAATGATCCTTGTCTTTGCAAATGCTCAATGCTGAACTACCCCCTGTTACATGTTAGCAGTATGGTTAGACTCGCTGGTCGTGGCCGTGGTGCCAGCGATCCACCACCGCCCGAATTCTTTGCTGGAATGATGCAACAATTTGAGCTGAACCGCCAGTTCATGGAAGGAATGATGGCTCAGTTTCCTCGTCCGAACTTGAAATCAACAGCCAACCCTAGTAACTCTGCAGGACTTCATGCGCCTCAACCCAACTATCTACCGCAGCTCAACTCAACCCCTTGATGCTGATGACTGGCTCCGCGACATCACATATGAAATGGAGTCTGCTAGTGTTGCCCCTGCCAGCTATGTCACCTTCGCATCCTTCTTCCTCAAGGGTCCTGCTGCTCAATGGTGGCACAGCCACAGGCGTACCCTACCTACTGGAACGGTCATCACTTGGCCGGATTTCCAAGCTGCCTTCCGTGCCCGCTTCATTCCTCAAGGGATCATGGACAAGAAGAAGTGCGAGTTTCGCAACCTCACCCAAGGCAACAAGTCTGTAGATGCTTATCAGCGGGAATTTCTGGACTTGTCACGTTATGCTGAAGAAGACATTGCAACTGATGCTCGTAAGCAAGAGAAGTTTCGTGATGGACTTCACCCTGATATCAAGCTAGCACTGCTCATTCATGACTTTGCTGATTTCGCCACTTTGGTGAACAAGGCTATTCAGGTTGAGACTGGTCTTCAAGAACACCAGGGATCCCTCAGGCGCAGCCGTGACGCTGGCTCATCTTCGGGCCCGTCAGCGCAGAAGCGTCGGATATGGATTCCCCACAGCATGTATCGTCCAACTGCACCTGCACCAAGACAGTCCTATGTTGCACCTCGTCTGCCTCCTCAACCGCAGAGGCAGCCTCTTCTAGTTGTACCACCCCAAGCTCCTGATCCCAACCCCAATGATGGTCTATGCTTCAAGTGTGGCCTTCCAGGTCACCGTTCCAGGAAATGCCCTCAAAATCAGAATCAGTTGGCTCTGCCTTCAACTGGCCGTAACAATCAACCCCATAACAACAATGCCAGACCTTATGGTCGTGGTCAGGCTAATCATATTAATCTGAATGAAGCTCAAGGCCAGCCTGCCACGGTGATGGGTACTCTTCTTGTTAATTCAGTACCAGCATCTGTTTTGTTTGATTCAGGAGCATCACATTCTTTCATATCAGAAGAGTTTGCATTCATGCATGGCATTAAATACGAAGAGATGCACACTCCACTAGTGGTAAAAACCCCTGTGGGCCAATGCCAAACCTCCATGGTTAGCCACAACGTTTCAGTTGAAATCGAAGGGTTGGAAATTTTTGCATCCCCCATTATTCTGAAGTCTTCCAATATTGACCTCATTCTGGGAATGGATTGGTTAAAGCACATACGGCTTCTATCGTTTGCGCCACTAAAACCGTCCACCTTCTGCACCCTTCAGATGAGATAGTAAGCTACAATGCTCGTCTGGTTCAAAACGCTGAAGCTTGACTTTATGTCTTGAATGCATTGAACGCAACACCTCTTGAGGGAATTGAAAAGATTCCAGTTGTTCATGATTTCCTAGACGTCTTTCCAGAAGAACTTCCAGGAATACCCCCTGCCCTGGCTGTCGAGTTCGTCATCGACTTGAAACCAGGCACCGTTCCTATTGCCAAACGACCCTACAAGATGCCACCTCATGAACTCCTTGAACTTAAGGAGGAAATCGACAAATCTCTTCGTAGTGGTTTCATTCGTCCAAGTTCCTCTGCTTGGGGAGCACCTTCTCTCTTCGTCAAGAAGAAGGACAGAACTGTAACACCCACGATGCGGCTATATCTCCCACGTGTCGAGGCACGACTTAGAGGCATAACCGCATAGTGGTTTTTGTCGCAAGAAGGGTCATCTTCACACAATCCCATGTAATGAACAAGAATGGGATAAAGAGTTGGCTTACAATCGCCACTTCACACAATACATAAATATTATTCATACATCATCCAAATTACCATCATATAGACCGACTACGGCCAAAATCCAGATGAAAATAAGACAACCCCAAATGCTAGATCCCCGATCGTCCCAACTGGGCTCCACTACTGATCATCAGGAAAAGACACATAGTAACGACCACGTTCCTCGTCGAACTCCCACTTGAGATCGACGCCATCATCTGCACTGGCATCGTCGGCACCTGTAACTGTTTTGGTAGAATCTGTGAGTCACGGGGACTCAGCAATCTCACACCCGCGAGATCAAGACTATTTAAGCTTATAGGAAAGGATGGTGCAAAGAGGTGGAGCTGCAGCGGCAAAAGCATACATGGTGGCTAACTTGCGCAAATGAGAGCGAGAAGAGAAGCAATGGAACGGACGTCATCTAGCAATGACCAAGAAGAGGTCCTCAACACCTACTTACGTCATGCATAACTCAGACCGTGTTCACTTCCCGGACTCCGCCGAGAAGAGACCATCACGGCTACACACGCAGTGGATGCATTTTAATTGGGTCAAGTGACAAGTTATCTACAACCAGACATTAACAAATTCCCATCTGCCTCATAACCGCGGGCACGGCTTTCGAAAGATAATACCCTACAGGGGTGTCCCAACTTAGCCCATCATAAGCTCTCACGGTCAACGAAGGATAAACCTTCTCCCGGAAAGACCCGATCAGTCTCGGAATCCCGGTTTACAAGACATATCGACAATGGTAAAACAAGACCAGCAAAGCCGCCCGAATGTGCCGACAAATCCCGATAGGAGCTGCACATATCTCATTCTCAGGGCACACCGGATGAGCAGTCCGTACACCGGACCAGCACTCAGAGGAACACTGGCCCGGGGGTTTAAAATAAAGATGACCCTCGGGCTCTAGAAAACCCGAGGGAAAAAGGTATAGGTCGCAAATGGTAAAACCAAGGTTGGGCCTTACTGGAGGAGTTTTATTCAAGGCGAACTGTCAAGGGGGTCCCATAAATCACCCGACCGCGTAAGGAACGCAAACTCAAGGAACATAATCCCGGTATAACAGTACTAGGGCGGCAAGAGTGGAACAAAACACCAGGCATAAGGCCGAGCCTTCCACCCTTTACCAAATATATATAGATGCATTAATTAAATAAGAGATATTGTGATATCCCAACATATCCATGTTCCGACATGGAACAAACTTCAACTTCACCTACAACTAGCAACGCTATAAGAGGGGCTGAGCAAAAGCGGTATCATAGCCAAACAACGGTTTGCTAGGAAAGGATGGTTAGGGCTGACATGGCTAAAATGGGAGACATGATATAGCAAAAGATAGGTAGCGAGCATGGCAATAGAGCGAACAACTAGCATAGCAAAGATAGAAGTGATTTCGAGGGGTGGTCATCTTGCCTGCAAGATTCTCAGAGTTGTCGAAAGCTTGATCCTCGTAAGCGTACTCGACAGGTTCCTCGTTCACGAACTCGTCTCCCGGCTCTACCCAAGACAAGAACACAAACAAGCGGAACCACAATCAACCACGAGAAATGCACAAGCAACATGATGCAAAACGTGTATGATATGCAAGATATGATATGCGACGCATATGCGTGCTCCGGTAGGAAAATGATGAACATGGCAGTAACTTGGCAAACCAAGCATGCCACTGGAAAGATGAGATGATTTCGGTCGAAATCGATATAAGGTCACCGGAATCGGATGCACGGTTTGCAAATGACAAGCAAAACAAGAATGACACTAATCTGCGATAAACAGCAAGATAGCACTTAAAATGCAACAAGAAACAATGCTACAGCACCCCAACATAGCAACAAAGCACATGGCAGTAATCTAATGGAGATGCTTGACAAAAGATGAACACTGAGCTACGGCTAGTTCTCAACATATCAAGCTCAAACAAGCATGGCAAAAGTGCAAAAGATTACAGGTTCACAGACTTTGTGAAAAACTGGACATGGCAGAAATCAGCATCAGGTAGCAATGTTCAGAGCACGAAATCAACATGCTACAGGAACTTAACATAGCAAAACAATGCATGGTAGTGTTCTACTAAATGCACATGACAAAAGTCCCTTACTGACCATAAGCCAAAAAGGACCAGAAGGTATGATGGTAAGCATGTAAACATAGCAAGTTTCGTTATCAGGTTTCAGACTTAGCAGAAAACAGAGCATGGCGGAAATATTAATATATAGGCCTCTTTGTGAGCTTGATGCACTCACTACAGAGCAATTCATAACAAACCAAGCATACCTACAGCAAGGTGGCATGTTTATGAAGCTAACCATAGGAAGAACAATTACATAGCATGTATGGATTAACTACAATAAGCTTGGCAAAAATGCATATCATGTTAAGAATCTTCCAAAAATATTTTATACCAAAAGTAGAGCAAGATTGTGTCATGCTGTGGCACTCCAAAATTGCAAACAATTGCGGGAATGGATCAATTACAACTATAGATACAAAACATCCTTACTGAACATCTCCAAAATATGCATGGATCTCTCTGTAGCATCAAGTTTACATGGCAACAAAATTACAGCAGACAAGGACTTAGAGAAATCACTGTCCCTGAAATCAGAAATATTACGGGGCCTACTTTGCATGCTTGTGCTAGTCACCACAGAGATCACAAAAATACATGGACTATACCACTGGAAAGATGGCATGGCATACTTCAAAACATAGTAGAGCTCATGCTTCAAAAGATGCACAGAATAAATGATACAAAAATGACAAATCTCCAAGTTCTGCTAAGAACCAGAGAATAACAGCAACTAGCCCTCTTCCAACGAAGATTTGGGCATCAAGATGACCTCTAATGAAAATGGTGCAATTGAATAAAATGAAGAGCATCACGAGACGAACAATTTGACATATTACACGCGTGAATCAAAGCTACATGCACGGAGTTATCGCATCGGGAACAAGTGCATATGCTGTAGAATTTGTGGGGACTTGGAAGAAAAAAGGGGCGAGGAGAAGTCAACGCATACTGTAGCTCCCGATCGGATCTGGGGGAGGTCGAGCTCGGGCTCGTCGTTGCCAGCGAGGAAGGAGGGAGAGGGAGCGGCGGTCGCCGGCGGAGGGAGTGGAAGCCGGAGGTGGGGGTCGCC